>NW_027204971.1:0-2500 GCF_024711535.1 Dipodomys merriami | reverse complement strand
CTTCACTGTTCAGTTTTGTAGCTGGAGAAAATGAGGCACAGAGAAACTGGGTGACCTACTCATTACCCCCAGCTGAAAGGAAGCTTGGCCTGACTTCTCTGCCATGCTCCCTAGGACAAAGAGTGCTATTTAGTCCACTTCTTGGGGTGGGAATTTCAATTATTGTCAGTTGTGGGGCTTGAACTCTGGACCTGGGCCCTGTCTCCAAGCTCCTCAGATAAAGGTTAGCACTCTACCACTTGAGCCACAGCACCACTTCCGGTTTTCTGGTGGTTCTTTGGAGATAAGTGTCTCACAGACATTCTTGCCTGGGCTGATTATGAACCATGATCCTCATATCTCAGCCTCCTGTGTAGTTACCATTATAGGCCTGTGCTACCAGCACCCAGCTTAAGTGTAATTCTGACTTTCTCTCTCTCTCACTCTCTCACAGGAACTGGTTGAATGGGTCTTGGAGGAGGTGACCCAGGGTCCTCTGTGGCTGGGCTTCAAGGTGTCCCTTTCATTCTTGAGGTGGGCTGTGGTTCAGGAACTGTCTTGCTCAGCCTGTTGAACTTGCTCCTTGAGGTAAGCCACTCTGTGCCCGGGATAGACTGTGATGGTTATTCCTTGTCAGTCTGTCTGGCGAGTTCTTCCCCACTACCATCTGCTAAGACAGTTAAAGTAAATTGGATGAGGAAGTGTCGCATTGTCCAACCAGACAGCACGATCCTGGGCCTCTGATCCTCATCTCCACCTATCTGGCCAGACCCTGATTATAACAAAATGAATTCACTCTATGTCTACTTTGCTTTGCTGAGGTATGTTGTTACGGGGAGGGGGTCAGTGAGCAGAGGAAAGATCTGAGAACTAACATCTCCTGGGGAACATTTGTTCTTGTGACAGAGCCAACTCATTGCTGTGGATAAGGAAGAAGCCACCATCACACTGACCCGGAATAATGCTCAAAGGTAGGTAGGCTGTTGAAGTAGCAAACCCACCCATGTCTGCTTCCCACTCACAAGGGGGGTGCAGTGAATGTGTCCTGGCACTGGCTCTAGGGGATTATACATGGATGGTGGTGGTCAGGTGCCAGTGGCTCTTACTCGTCATCCTGGCTATTGGGAAAGATGAGGTCTGATGGTCATGACTAAGAGCCAGCCTAGGCAGGAGAGTCTGAGAGATTCTAAAATCCCATAAACCACCTCTCCCCCCACAAAAAAGCCAGATGTGGTGATGTCACTCATGTGTTAGAGCCTCAGCCTTGAGTAAAAGAAGCTCAGGGCCTGAATCCAAGACCTAGGACTCAAAAACATAAAATAAATGAATAGTGGGCACCTTTTATCTTACTTCCAAAAAGGATGGATTCAGTCTTCTCTCTGGTACTTGTAGCCAAAGGTAAGGGTCTTCCCTTGATGTTCCTCTAAACTTCTCTTTCTCTCTATTATCTCTCCTGGCTTCAGTTGCAGGATAGAATCAGATCATCACACTTGGTGTGACCTAATGTACCTTCTTCTACCTGCCTTCCTTGAGGTGGAGATCCTGGATATACTCACCACTGGGAGAATGAAGCACCAGAGAGATAATGGTAGGTATCCCGAAACTCATACTCAAACACACACACACACACTCACCTAGCCAACTCAGACTAGCCTTTTCCAAAGACATTTTATCTCCTTGGATTAACTGACCTAAGAGAGGAATGTGATCCCCTGTAAATGACTATTTTAACTAGAGCTTGCTAGTTGACATGAGATAAACAAAATCTCAAAAGAAAGGCCCTGGTGCCTGTCACCTCTGGCTCAGGATCACACTTGACAAGGTGGCTACTCGAGAGGCAGAGATCTGAGGATCAAAAAGTGAAGCCAGCCCTAAGCTGAAAAGTCAGTGACTCTACTCTCCATGGAACCACCAAATATCCAGAAGTGGAGCTGTGGCTCAAGTGGTAGAGTACCAGCCTTGAGCATGAAAACTCAGAGAGGCAGCTCCCAGACCCTCAGTTCAAGCCCACACAAATAAATGGCCCCATCTGTTGCCCCCAGACTTCCTGGGCCTCGAGTGCCTCGTCATGGATTTAAATACAGCACAGGTCCTTGGGTAATGTATCAGAGCCTTCAGAATGAAATTGGGTGGTGGAAGCCAGGCCTTCCCTTTTGTGGGCTCACAACTCACATCAACTGGAAGGCAGAGCATGACAAGACCTGCAGCTTGCAGATTGGAAGTGATCCTCCTCTGCCAGGGTTTTTGGAGTGGGCTTCTTAGAGACAGCACTTGAAAGTGGGTATTGCTTAACAAGGAGGATATGACAGGAAGCACAGAGAGCAAAGATGCTGTAGATAAAGGACAACATAGCAGAGTGTGTTCATTTCCAGCCAGGGCTGATGGTGAGAAACTCAGAAAATACGAGCAAGACTGTGCCAAGACAGGCCCAAGTTGTCACAGAAGAACAGCTATCCAAGGTTGGGATTGTGTCTTAGCAGAAGTGGATTCGCGTGGCACACAGGAAACCCTGGTTTTGATT
>NW_027204970.1:0-18692 GCF_024711535.1 Dipodomys merriami | reverse complement strand
ATACATGAAAGCAAATGATCATCGACTTGAGTCCAGGCAAAGGTTGCATGGCCACTATGAAACTTAACTCTGATTTCCAATGGCTATAAAAAGCGTTCCTTTTCTTCTCTTAGGGAGAGGTAAGAGAAAGCTGCAAGTGGGGGTGGTGCTTATGCCTCCCAGCTGCTCTTTCAAGCTAAATGCACACTGGAAACAAAGGAGAACATAAGTGATTATCAAAGGGCTCTCATGTTCCAATACAAACCCCATTTTTTTTCATTTATGTAGTAGAGCTTAAGGTGACATTAGTGCTTGACAGAAGGAGTCGACTAAAGTATAATAGAAAATGGCTGTTTTTCTGATGCTTATGAAGAAACAGAAGCAGAGAAGTTTGGCACAACATAGGATATAAGATACGGCTGGCATGTATCTTGTAGATTCTGTGCTAAAGTTATGACACACTTGTACATTTTGCCTCTCTAGGACCATTTCCTGCTTCTGAAGCAACACCTAGATTTCATTGATGGATAGTTCCTCTACCCCAAATTTATTTATTTATTTCATTTAGTTCTGGTACAGATGACTCTACCGCTAGCTGCAGAAACAGACCAATGGCTCTTCTTCAGGTATTCCTTAACCATAACAATTTGGAAATGGTCGAGTGGTTGAATTGTGTACTTTTGAGTGAGGAACTAGGAAAGAAAATGCTTTATCCTAAATACTGGACTAGAAGCTGGGAAGGCCATAGATACAAGACCCCTCTTCATGAAAAAAAAATGTTTTCAGATCTGGGAGCCATTGGTTCACAATTGCATTCCTTATTGCTCTAGAGGCTGAAATTTAGAGCATTACAGTTTGAGGCCAACCCAGACAAAAAGTTCATAAGACCCACATCTCAATAACATCTGGGTGCAATGGCTTGTGTTCATCATCCTAGTTATGGGGGAAGTGCAAATAATAAATAGGAGGTTCACGATTCAGGCTGACTTAAGCATGAAAGTGAAACTCTATGCAAAAAATAACTAAAGCAAAAGGGCTTTGAGTCATTCAAGTGGTAGACTAGCTCAGCAAGCTACAGCCCTGATTTCAAACCCAGTGCCACAGAAAAAGAAAATACCTGAGAAACAAATATATAAATAAGAGCATAATGAGATACCACTGCTCATCTACTAAAATGGATGCAAATTTAAAAGTCTGAAACATCAAATACTTGGCAAGGCTCTGGAGATCTCATATATTGCCAGAGAAAATTTCTTTGGCACTTTCTTACCATGTTATATACACACCTACTTTATGAGTGCTTGCAAGTATTTACATATTTATTCCTCCTAGGTATTTACCTGTGAGAAATAAAATATTCATACACACACACACATACACACACACTTAAAAGCTTATTGCAACTTTAATAGGCCAAACTGGAAACAATCCAAATGATTATGCATAGTAGAATGGCTGAACAAATTGTAAAGTATTCATACAGTGAAATACTACTGAACAAGAAGTAAAATACACCCCTACATATGCATCAATATGGATGAGTCTTGAAAACATGTTGAGTGAGAAGAGAGAAGCCGGACTCATAAGAGGATATTACTATGATTCCATCTATATGAAAATCAAGAATAGGAACAACAAATCTACAAGGGGAAAGAGTACCAGTTGCCTTGGTGTAGAGTTACTGCCAAGAAAGGGATACAAGGAAATTTCTGGGATAATGGAATGTTTTATATTTTCAATGTAGAATTGGTTATCTAGACAAATACATTTGTCAAAACCAATTCAGATATTTTAAAGTCTGTGCAGTACAATATATGTTTAATTTACCTTCATTTTTAACATTATTTTAAAGAAGAGGTACAGAGTATATGGAAAAGCTAATCAAACCCTACAATTGTAGTAGGTAGTATTTTTTTTTTTTTTGTATAGTCGTGGGGCCTGAACTCTGGGCCTGAGTGCTGTCCCTCAGCTCTTCAGCTCAAGGCTAGCGCTCTACCACTTGAGCCACAGCACCACTTCTGGCTTTTTTCTTTTTGCTTATGTGGTGCTGAGGAATCGAACCCAGGGCCTCAGGCATGCAAGGCAAGCGCTCTACCACTGAGCCACCTTCCCAGTCCACAGTAGGTAGTATTTTATTATGGCCCAGCCCAAAGGTTTGTGCTAACAGTGAAGGTCTTGGGAAAAACCATCTATATTTTTTGCTGGGTGCTGGTGGCTCATTCCTGTCATCCTACTACTTAGAGGTTGAGATCTGTGGACCATGTTCAATGCCAGCCCGGGCAGCAAAATCTCTGTAACTCTTATTTCCAATTAAACATCAAACAGAAATAGTGCTGTAGCACAAGTATAGAACACCAGCCTCAAGTGAAAAAGTTAAAGGATAGTGGCCAGGCTCTGAGTTCAAGGCCCAGTACCAGGACATACACACACACACACACACACACACACACACACACACACACACACACACACACACACACACACACAGTGTGTGTGTGTATATATATATATACATATATATATAAAACATATACACATTATATATATATTCAAAATAAGAAGAGTGCTCTGTCATGTAACATCATCGCAGTCAGAAACGTTATTTTATTTTACTGTCCTATAAATTTACACCAGTATGGAGGAGATGATTGGATTCAAGTGAAAGTACCCTCCAGAAAGTGGTGAATAACATCAGAAGGCAAAGCATGTCCTGGCACAGGAGTTAATGAAGTATAGGTTAGATGGTGTCTTGGCAGAAATGTATGGAGAAATTCAAGTTTCAGACAGTGAATGGGGGACCGTTGAACAAACCCTGATTTTCTATGACATTTTGAGCATTTTTACCCATAAGCTCTGAAGCCACAGACATGTTTCAATAGTCCTCTTGTCCTCCATCCCCCAAAGGAAACAATGAAGAAAGCACAATTTTACGATGGAAGGTACAGGTTGCATAGTTGAATTTTCATGAAAACTTCACATGGAAAAAGTCACCTATCTTTCCACAAAACATACTGATGGAAATCATACTTTATAAAATATTTTTTTAAATAAAAAAGAATGTAATTGCTCATTGAATTGTAATATGAATGCAAATTAACTTACTGTAATTACACTGTGCAATTTTCTACTTTAAAAACTTAGAAAATGGAAGAGACCTGATAAGTAATTTGAACTGTAATTTCTCATTGTGTTCCTTCATTATGCAATGGGTACCATAAGCAATTTGTTCTGTTTTAATGTAAAATGTTTTTGAGTTCATACCATGACATTGGCAGGACTCAAATGAAACCATTCAATACAGATAGATAGTTGTCCCCTTTTCCCAAAAGTGCACTGCTGAAATAAGATAAAATTAATACAGTACAAGGGGATTTGTGAAGGGTTCTTAATTTTTTTTCATTTTGGAATCTTTATCATATGAAGTGTCTCTCTATTCTATGCTCCTACTGTATTTTAAATAATCAAGGAGTTCCTAAACAAATAGGAATCAGATGATCAGCATTCATAGTTTCATGGCAAGAATCAGGCACAAAAGTAAAAAAGGGGTTCTGGTTTCAGGTCTGCCAGTAATTAAATATGTGACATTCTCCATTCTGGTGCACATTTCCTTCATCCTTGAACTGAAATGTTGGCCTAGGTGATATCCAGCTCCCATCCGGCCTTTATGGATTGCTTTGCAGACACTCTCTTCTTTGCATTGTTTAAGCAACATGAGTGACAGGAAATGAATTTCTTATTTAGAATTAATGACCCTCTGAATGAACCACAAGCCCTGTGTTTCAGTCACTCATTGCTAAAGAACGTCTGACACAAAGATCATCTGTGATGATGCAAATGTTTAAAAATAATAATAATTACCCGTTTTCATGTAAATAATAATTTGCATGTATAGTTCCCAAAATGTAGATCTTGTTAACTGGAAGGCATTGATACAATGAGCTGGGATCTCATTAAGTACACAGTACAGTGGAAAGAAAATGGAGAGCCTTAGAATCATGACACTGGTCTGGTTTTTCCTGGGGCTAATAGCCATATTAGGCCTTAGGAATTCCATTTCTTAGATGGGATGCCCTCATTACCTCCCTGGATGTTGTAAGCATTGAACACATAAAAAGTGGAAAGGCATTTGGTCAGCTATGTGTGTAAATATTTTATTTACTTCTCTAGACAACCCTGTGAAATAAGTCTCATTATTTTCCTGTGGAAGCAAATAGTGGAAGTTAAATAACTTGCTTAGGGTCACAACGTATGACAGTGTTTATACTCTCTGTCTGGGAGTACAGTGATGTCCTTTCATCTTCTGGATTTGATGTCAACATGTGCAGTTATTTCTTTCCTCTTCTCTTTATGTCCACGATCTCTTTAGAGAATAGGAATTATTTACTGTCTGTGGAACTCAAAGTCCTGTGATCCTTCATTTCCCTAGCTAAAAAACTGGCATCCCCAAAGAATACTCATATTCTTTGGCTCTGTCTTTACATAGCATTATCCTACTTGTGCTTTATTTTTTTCCTTTTTTTGTAAAAGTCACAATTGCCACATGAGAAGTGTGTGCTGCCTCAGAAGCTGACTCAGCTTTCACCTCTAGGTTCCAAGGGCATGTCTCAAGCTAAATCAATGACCATATTGTACGTTCTTGGGCAGCATGGTTGATTCATGGATTGACAGGGAACTTAACATTTGTCCAGTCAGACTGGGTCGCAGTGAAGAAAACAGAAAATACTCTTTTCTCTGCCAGGTTTAAAGGAGAAAGAACAGAAGTAAGACATAGCCCTAGAAGCCCCAGCTTAGGATCCAAAGAGAACAGGTATATGATCAATTTGGCCTCAAGGAGACAAGGCAAAGAGGTAGAAATCAGCAAGGCTGTGATCATCCTGACTGCATCACTGGAACATGGCCTGATGACAACATCATCTTAACAATAATTTGAGTACATTTTTTTTTTATCATTTATGTCTGCATTAGTTACAATATGCTGTATTCCAAAACCATATCATCACCTTGGTCACGAGGTTTCAAAGATGCCATGAAGTCATCACTGGCTCCATGAACAAAAGGCTACATAAGCATACAATTTAACAACTGTGATTGGGTGGGTGACAATGACCTCAATGATGGAAACATACATAGCTCAACATATGTGGTGTGAGAATTTCATGTGGATCAAATTTCCTTTAGTTAAAAATAGATCACAGTACCCTCCTATCTTCCCTATCTCCTCATATAATCCCCCTCAGCAATACTTGTAGGTACCAAATAATGGTCTTTCCCTGACCATATTTTCTACTCGTTTGCTACCACGCCATTGTTCATGCCACTTCCTACTCCAGGATTGTCCTTCCCAGTTCCCATTTGTTGAAATCCTTTCCAATCTGCAGAGCTGGTTTAAATGCAACTCCTCTGGCCATTCTCTCTTTTGTCTTCCTGTCTATGTTATTTCTGTGGACCCTGCCATTGCTGAAGCCATTTTCTACATGTCTGGATGCCCTGTTGAGACTGTAATCTCTTAGAATAGAGGCTAAGCTCCTTATCAATGGAGAGAGAAGGAGCTGTACGCAACATCTGCCACTGCACTGGTGTCCAGGACAATTCAGCCGATGTGATCACCATTTGCCATTGCAGATCACATTCCAGATGAAAGTCACAAAGCACTTTGGCAACACTGCTGCAAATCCTGGCACTCAGACTTCCTAAAACAACCACCTTAGCCCTGCTAGACAAGTATCAGGACATTTGTACTTCTTTTGTCATTTGGATGTTTGTTTTCCCTATAACCAGTAACTAGGCACTAGCCATAACATTGCCAGTGTTTTCACATATTACTTGAGTGGTATTATAGCAGAATAGATTCCTGGTTATCTCTGATATGCTCTTGTAGTTTTCTTAAGTGAGAGAAACAGGGTAGAGCAATGCTAGGTAAGCTAAAAGTATCAGTGAATTCAGGCCTTGACTCTGGAAGAGTGCTGCCCTGGAGTGAAGATGATGATATGTGTGTCCATGGAAACAGCCTTGATAACTGTTAATTAAGGTGATTTGAAGCTAATAAAGGGTTTCAAAGGTTTGAAGGATGGGGACAAAAACTTGTAGTAGATATATCATTGTAACACAAGAAAAACTCAGTTATATGTGCAACCTGTCTCTAATTAAGGTATGTCCTTCAGCTCCTTTCTCTCTACCTGCTGGGACATAGTCTGACCCAACAACTAACTGTCCACAAACCCTGAGAAAGGAAGATCCTGAGCTCTCATTTCTCAGTAAAATTAGCAAGTCTATTGTAGGTACGTAATGCTAACATTCTTTTTCCAGAAAGTTCACGTATTCTGCCAAATTCTAAAACATGACACTTAGTCATTGGGAACTTTCTGTATCTGGATTTACTATCAGAATGTTTATGCAGCATTAGATCTATGAGTGAATTTTCATACTGTGTGGCATGATCTGAGGTAATCATGGTATTTTTCCCCGATGGAAGCCCCATAGTAGTGGGGCCTATATAGTGGTGGGGAGGTCCAAATATTAAGGAGGACACAAATATGATTGTGACCAGAGATAAAGAGATATTAAAAAGAGGTGCTATTGGAGTCAAGTGCTGCTGGCTCATGCCTGTAATTCTACCTACTGAGATCTGAGGGTTATATTTTACAGCTAGTCTTGGTTAAGAAAAGTCTAGGAGATTCTTACCTCCAATTAACCTGCAAAAAATGAAGTAGAGCTGTAATTCAAGTGGTAAAGCACCAGCGTTGAGCAAAAAGATAAAGGACAGCACCTTGTCTCTGAGTTCAAGCCCCAGTATTGGCACAAGAGAAGGAGATAGATGAGAGGGAGAGAGACAGAGACAGACAAAGAGAGAGAGAGAGAGAGAGAGAGAGAGAGAGAGAGAGAGAGAGAGAGAGAGACAGACAGACAGACAGACAGACAGACAGACAGACAGACAGACAGACAGACAGACAGACAGAGACAGAGACAGAGAGAGACAGAGAGACAGAGAGACAGAAAGACAGAGACATACAAAGAGAAATAGAGAGACAGAGAGAGTGGGGGGGAGAGAAGACAGACAGGGATAGAGACACAGACAGACAGACAGACTCATAGAATCGAGGAAGGTTATCTGACTAACCCAAAGTCAAACAGCAAGCTCAGACTGTGAGAAGTTGAATTTACTGAAGTAATTCTCATATCAGTAACCAGTATGGTATTTTTCCTAAATGCAATCACATCATTCTAATTTGGATCATGTAGTAGATTGCTGTTTTGTCTAGTTTGACACAAGGATTCATTGTAGCCTAGTTAGTATGTGTAGGTCTGCCCTGATAAAGAAATAAATATTGAAGCCAATCCCAAGAACTGTGAGATTAAAACAATCATTATATACTCAAATTCCAATGAATCCAAAAGGGAATATCAACATTAGCTAGACATTTACTATCACATTTTACTTGATTTAATTATGATTTCATTTCTGGTATTCAAATATTTAAGCAGCTTATCAGGAATTATCTCTTCATTTAAGGATTCACCCAAAACTGTTCAAATGCATATAATAAACCAACTCACTTCAGAAGTAAGGTCTTTTCTATTTACTGTCTGATTTAGGAGGTAACACCACTTGAGGAAACTCTTATAATTATGGTTTAAGTTTAACACATATAACATAGTGCCTGGCAAAAAATATTCCATCTGTTTCTATCAATACAGAAGGAGTGTCCTTAACCAGGATGGCTTGCTTGCCTGCTTGCCTTCCTTCCTTCCTTCCTTCCTTCCTTCCTTCCTTCCTTCCTTCCTTCCTTCCTTCCTTCTCTTTCTTTCTTTCTTTCTTTCTTTCTTTCTTTCTTTCTTTCTTTCTTTCTTTCTTTCTTTCTTTCTTTTTCCTTCTTTCTTTCTCCATATGGGAATGAAAAATAAGCTCTGAGAATCAGATAACTTGTATCTATTTCACTTGTGTAATTTTATGATGTCACTCACTCATCTACCTACCCAGTCATTCAGGCATGAATCTCAAGTACTCACTCCAATTTCTATCATCTGGTTAGATAATTCATGTTCTTTCTGGCATTGTACTCTGAAAAGTCCCATCTTCAGTCTAGATACACCATCAATCTATGTTAATACCTGTCTATTGAAACAGGGAATTACATTATGATCCTTTGGTATTATTACATGTGACTAAATCTGGACAATCTGGTTGTAGCTGGATGAATCCAGAAAATCTTTTAGTAGAGTACCCAGCTGCAGCTCCATTCTAATTTTCCCACATCCATTTAAGCTAATAAAATAGAGATGAGACAGAGTCTTTACTATCTTCTTTAGAATCCATTGTTCTGAATAACCACATCTGATTTCATTTTTACTAAGTCTCTATTTTTATCATCCATATGTTCATTTATCCAGAAACTTTCCTCAGCATCTTTCATGTGAAGTTTGTACTGCCAGAGGCACTAGGGATAGAAGAATGGAAGATTGATTCTGTTTTAAAATAACTCACACAATAATGGGAGGGAAAGATAAATAAATGCTTTTGCAAAATAGTGTCTTTGGTATTGTAACATGGAAAGCTGCTACATGCTGTACAATTCTTTCATCCTTTCTAGGCCCTGGTGACTCAAGTCTATAATCTTGGCTATGTAGAGGCTGAGATCTGAGAATCATGCTTTGACACCAGCCAGATCAGGAAATCATTTTAGGAGTTTATCTTAAATAAAATACTAAAAACTCCATAAGTGGAGATAAGTAAGACTCAAGTGGCAGTCTTGAGCAAAAGAAACTTAGGGACAGCACCTAGGTCCTTAGTTCAAGCTACAAGAACAGCGCACGTGCGCGCGCGTGCGCGCGCGCACACACACACACACACACACACACACACACACACACAAATTCTCTCATCCTTGGAGAGAGGTATATAGGGTGGGCAAAAAAATTGCAAGTGTTCATGACACAGAGCCATATGAGTCCACTGAGACAAAGATCATCCCAGAGCCTCTAGTCCACGGGTCCTCTTTGGTGCTAAAAAGGACTCTCTAATATAATTCTTTCTAGTGACATCAGCCACATTGTTAAAGTTCTCAAAGAAGTTCCAGAGAGAGAAATCCTTGTGCTTTCCATGCATTTCCATTGCATTTTTATTTGGCTCTATTTTCACTCTGTTGCTTCCACCATTTATTCCTTCCTTACCTTTTAGCACTAGAGTTGTTCTTTCTTTGGGCTTTCTTTGCAGAGAAGCCAATAAAGATCCGGAGACACAGAGAAGAATATGGCTTGTTGGTTACACAATGTGATACCCAAATCTGATTACACCATGCCCTGATTTAAAGTCACGAACTGGTTTCCTATTGCCTACAGGATAAAAGTGAGATTTTTCTGGGGGGGCGGGGGGTCCGGTCATGGGGCCTGAACTCTGGGCCTGGGCGCTGTCCCTCCGCTCTTCAGCTCCAGGCTAGCACTCTACCACTTGAGCCACAGAGCCACTTCTGGCTTTTTTCTTTTTGCTTATGTGGTGCTGAGGAATCGAACCCAGGGTCTCAGTCATGCAAGGCAAGCGCTCTACCACTGAGCCACCTTCCCAGCCCGAGGTTGTTTTTTTTTTTAAAGTCTGTGTTATGGGTTCTCCAGGGTAAATAAGCTTTAGCAAACTCTCTTACCAAGATTCCTCTTGCAGCTGGTAGCCATCATTTAGGAAGAAATACTTAAAGCTGTGGCTAGAGGAGTCATTGAAAGGTTCTTAGTGAAATGATGAAATTTAATTTATATTTTGGGAAATCTTTTTCACATTCCCTGAATGAAGCAACAATGCCGGAAAAATTTATTTGTAAGACAGTGTCCTTCAAAAAAAAAACTCTTCTAGAATGAAGCGTACCCTCAATGAATAGGAATTAAAATGGAGAAAAATGTTTGTATAATCTTTCTCTGTAAACATAGCTGCAAAGGATCCACACTGCATAGACATACTACTGTAAAAATGTGCATTAGTTGTAGAAGACCTCCTTGTGCCATCCAGGAAGCAACCCATTAAGTATTAAAGGATGGCTAGAAATCTTACTAAATCATAAATTTCCAAATAATCTGGTCTTCAGTGAAAATAGCATACAAAGCACATGGGTTAAAGGCTTGGTTCCCAGATAATGATGCTATTTTGGGAGGTGGTAGAAAGTTTAGGAGGTGGAGACTCACTGAAAGAAATAGATAACTAGGGTATGCCTTTGCAAGTCATTTTGTTCCCTTTCTCTCTTTCCCTCTAATTGTTGGTCAATATGAGGTGCGGAGTTCCTATTCCTATGATATTTTTCCTCACCACACACCCAAAACAATGGAATGGAACATCTGAATCCATGAGCCAAAATAAATCCTTCCTCCCTTTAGTAGCTTATGTCAGGTATCTTGTTGCAGATGGGAAATAAATAAACGGTTAATTCTACTTTTCTTCAACTTTTTATGAACATGAGACTTGAATGTAGCTGTTGATTTTCTTTCTTCTTAAAAAGAATTAAAAATTAAAGCAGTTAAAGTAACGGCAAGACTACTCTTTTCTATTAGACATTAAACTAGTTTACATTAAAAACAAATAAATAAGCAAACAAAGAAAAACCATAAAACCCCACTGCCCCAAACAAACAAACAAAAAGCCCAGCCAAGCATTGGTGACTCATGCCCATAATCCTAACTAGTCAGCCTGGGCAGGAAAGTCCATGAGACTCTTATATCCAATTAACTACCAGAAAAGCAGACATGGCTCTGTGACTCAAAGTGCTCGCCTTCAGTGTAAAAGCTCAGGGACAGCGCCCAAGCTGAGTTCAAGCTCCTCTACTGACCAAAAAAGCAAAAACAAAAACCACACACACACACACACACACACACACACACACACACACACACACACACACAACCACAAAACCACAACCACAATATGTTGGAGAGAGTTAGAATCAAGATAATTCAATCTGTAACTAATAATATTTGAGTGTTCTATTCTATGTTGGGTATATGATTACCAGATTTCTCTTCTGTGATGAACTTATTAATTCAGTAAGTATGTATTAGCTATCTACTGTGTTAGACAAAAACAGAACAAAGTATTGTGTGGGATATTGCATCTTGCAATTCATTTTGAGACATAATGAAAGTCAGCAGGACGCAATTGAATCTGATTAAAAATAAGCCTTAAGGGGCTGGGAAGGTGGCTCAGTGGTAGAGTGCTTGCCTTGCATGCCTGAGGCCCTGGGTTCGATTCCTCAGCACCACATAAGCAAAAAGAAAAAAGATGGAAGTGGCGCTGTGGCTTAAGTGGTAGAGTGCTAGCCTTGAGCTGAGGGACAGCGCCCAGGCCCAGAGTTCAGGCCCCATGACCAGACCCCTTCTCCCCCCCCAAAAAAAATGTCTTAAATTATCATTGATTCTTGTGCCAGACGCTTTCCATTTTATTCCAAAAGTTGTTTAAGTCTTCATCATCTCAAAGCTGACCTTCAGGATGTGTGTGTGTGTGTGTGTGTGTGTGTGTGTGTGTGTGTGTGTGTGTGTGTGTGTGTGTGTGTGTGTGTGCGTGTGTGTGTTTTCAGCTTTTGACCTGAGTTTTCAATTTCTCCCAAACAACACAATTTCAACTTGGTTAAACACATAGTCCCATCTCATCTGGGGTCTTGCAGGTGTCACTGAGTGTCAAGAGAGAAGGGTCAATTCCTTTGCCCACAGTGTTATAATGGGCTATCGCCTAACAGCCTGATAAAAGACCTGACATTTCAAAGGAGAAAAAGGTGTAAATCTAATAAGTACTATGGAACATAAAACATAAGCCAGCATTCAATTCCCTCGGTGATGTTATGAAAACATGTACCTATTAGCCTTGTGCAGTGGTTCGTTTTTGTAATCTTACTTAGGAGGTGGAAATTGGGAGAAACATTGGTTAAGGCCAGTCTGTGTGAAAAAAAAGCTAGTTAAGACTGCTTCTCATCCAATAGAATCTAGGTATGGTGGGACTCACCTGTCATCTGAGCTGTTTAGAATACATACATAGAATTGTGGTCCAGAACAGTTTGGGAAAAAATATACTTCCCAAAGTAAAAAGGATTGGAAGCATGACTCTTATGTTTCAGTGCCTGCCTAGTGATAGTCAAAGTCAAAGCAGAGTACAAACACAATAACCACCACAACCTACATATTATATGTAAATGGTAAAATAAAGAAGTTGATCCCTATTGCCATATCAGGAGAGTTTCTGTTTTTTTATTTTTGTTTTGTTGTTGTTGCAATTTTAGTTTCTTCTTGACTTGATTTTATAAGTGATTTCCAGTAGATACCCTGGAATTCACCAGTGGATAATGTAGATATCTTAAGAAATACATTTCAGGTCTCACCAATATCCAGGAGTCATCTTATTAATGATATTACTGAATTAAGGAACCCTATCTTAGGAAAATAAAACATATTTGGCATCACTTACTACATCTATTATGTTGGTTTTATTAACTCTAGAATTATTAACACTGTTCATAATCATTGGTGACAGATTAGCTACGAAGGTAGTATGAACCCTTTTTTAGTGTGAAAAATCACATTGTTTTAATCACACTAAACTGTTACTGACTGGCGTAGGATACATTTTATAAATAAAGCTCTCAACGGCAAGGGATTATAAAAGAGAGCTACACTCTATTCTAAGGGAATCATAGGAGCAAGAAACAGGGTTGTGAAAGGAGAAAAGTATCTTATTGTGAAAATACTGTACAGAGGGGTTACAATTACATGGGCAAGATAATGAGTGCGTATCTTATCAAGCATTGTTGCCTCCTCCTTTGTTTCCCCATTCCTCCCCCCCCCCCCGCTGCTTACCACCCTGCCCCCACTGGGCCAAAATATATAGTTCATTTTCGACATAACATCTTGTATATCTCATTGGTACCATGGGTCCACCTGTATCCTTATTTAAACAATTTGTTTTTTCCCTTCCCCTCCACAAAAAATACCAATATCAAATACAGTGAAAACAGGGGTTATACCGTGGGGGAGGGACATACAAAGCAACAAAGAAATATCTTATAAATATGTTGGACACAATAGCAAGAAAGAAAAAACATTTGAGCCCTTAACTTGGGGTTCATTTTGCTTAACATCAATTTATCTGACCGTTTCTGCTTGTCTCAGATATACACTAGTTATTGCAAATTAGGGAAATTTTTTTTTTTTTTTGCCGGTTGTGGGGCCTGAACTCTGGGCCTGCGAGCTGTCCCTCAGCTCTTCAGCTCAAGGCTAGCACTCTACCACTTGAGCCACGGCACCTCTCCCAGCCTTTGCTGCTTATGTGCTGCTGAGGAATCGAACCCAGGGCTTCATGCATGCAAGGCAAGCACTTTACCACTGAGCCACCTTCCCAGCCCCCTCTTTACAATACTTTTATGCTAAAAAGAAAAAATAAGTTTGAAATTATAGTTCTGGATTTTCATTTGGTCTGTACTATGTCACTGCGTAACTTGAAAAAAGGAACGTAAGTTCTTAAGTCTTGCAGGGCGAATTAACTTGTTTGTAAGAAGGGGTAACAAATTCTGCCTTATGCCCTGAGACTTATCAAGAAGATAGCATTGACAAAATGATATACAAATATAAAGGTGGGGGCTGCTATTGCACTATGGTGAATACCCCAAATTTATCTTTCAACTATGGATGAACGCAATATTAGGGAGCTGATTAAAAATTAATTGCAGATGCATATGGCTTCTTTGTTGGTCCAATTATAAATTATAATATCTAATTCCTAAAACAGCAAAATTTATTTACTTGAAATCGTAATTTTAAATTATATGAACAAATGATTCCTTTATATTCTTCAAAAGAATCAGCACATATTGGCAGGTGCTGGTGACTCATACCTGTAATCATAATTATTCAAGAGGCTGAGATCTGAGGATTGTGGTTCAAAACCAGTTTGGGTAGAAAAGTCTAGAGATTCTTATTTACCATTAACCAAGAAGCCAGAAATGGAAGTATGGTAGTAGAGTGCCAGCCTTGAGTGAAAGTATGAGGCCCTAAATTCAAGCTCCAGTACCAGGAAAAACAAAGGTTAAGTATCTCAGAACTTAATGTACTTGATAGGATAGGCTGCTTTCCGGTGTCCAGTCATCTCTCAGTCAACATGTGCAATCCATACTTCAAGTACTATCACATAATGCTTTCAAAACAGTTACTTTTTCCAGAGAACAGCTGTTTCTTGATCCACATTAGCCATAACAAGCTATGAAACTCTGACTATCTCCTCTCCCAGTCATCTTCTTGTCTCCTCTTTGCCTTGGGATGGTTGGGCTTATCTTCTCCCAAGATTCTCCCAGGACCACTAGCTCCCAGACACAACCTTGCACTTGTCCTACTTCAGTTACTTTCCCTACTTGCCCTCCTCTTCTTTCTTGCTGAGAGGTTAATTTACTGAGGCTCAAAGAATTTAAGCTTCTGCCCCCAGACACCTGGTGAAAGGTGAAACACTAAGATTTTAAACTTCGGTTTCTAAGACACCAAAACACGTATTCGTTCTTTGACTACATCCTGCTGATTTATAGAGAATCTGATTTCTCCATAGTGAGAATCTTTAATAGTAGGAAAGACCTGGGTTATAGTATTCTATTAAAAAAATTACCTATGTTAAAAGATGTTTTGTGATGTGTAGGACAAAGAGAGCTATTTAAATTGAAATCATTTTCCTAGTATCCCAGATCTCTAAATCTCATGCACATTAAGTTTGAATTAACACTAACAAGGGTCTAACAGCTTTGATGCTGTGTTCTTAGATAATTAAATTCTTAGAAAATCATTCCACATTTGAGGGAGAAGCGAAGGACACAGAGAGTTCAGTCTTAATTCAAAGTCACTTACACATTGTTACCTGCTGTTTCTTGGCCTTCACGGAAACAGCAGGAAGGATCTGATATTAAAAAATGAGGTTTTGTCCCTTTTTGGTGGGGGGGAGGGGAGGAAAATCCCTGTAGGGGAGGGGAAGGACTTTCACTTGAAACTCTTCCTATGCTATCTCTGGCCTTAAGATTTCCTCATATACAGAAAACCCAGTCCCTTCTTTGTCTGGAGACTGAAATTCCTACCTAAATTTTCCTGGGGCTAAGGTTCGTTCCTATAATATTCCTTCACAAACTCTCCCTACTTTTATTCATAAAGGAGCTTAACAGTTTACAAAGCCCTGTACCATTCATTATTGTACACAAGACTCAGAGCTACTGGCAGAAGTCTGATAGTATATTTTTCTAGAACATCCTTCTAAAGGAGACTGAATGGCTGTTCACAGACCTCCTGGCAAGGCAGTATTCAACTAGGGTTAAACATCTTAAACTATTGCTTGACTCCAAGACTTAGTGCCACAAAATAAACCTTGCTGCATCTAGGAAGTAAGTCAACTTGGAATATTGACTCACAATAACCATTCTCAGAAGAGATGAATAAATCCACAGGATTCTAGAACTAGCTGGCAGGTCTTTGTGTTTGAGAATATCCACATTATTAATGGCTTGGTATTTATTTAAATTTGAAGAAGATGAAATAGGCTCAGACAGATGGAATAACTTTTTCTATGAGTCACCCACTGACTACATAGAGAAAATACATCAATGTTTTGTTTTGCCCCAGTGACAGACCTGCAGCCAAGATATATCAGACACCAAAGTAGAGTGGTTGTTTCTTGAGCTCAGTTGTCCTCACTTCATATCATACTCAGTGCCTGGAGGGTCCTGTGGGTGCTGATTCTTTTCTCTCCATAGTCTTTCTTCAAATGCTACCTTACTCTTGGGTATCAAGATTCATCTTCTGCTTTCTTGATACTTGCCAGAGATCTTATTACTTTAGATGACTTTGCATAGCTCTGCTCTGCTCTGATATGTGGAAGTTTAGAGGGGAGCATCAGAAAGTAATTGTACTTTTGTTAGGGGTTAGGCACCATCTTATAACCAATAACGCTCACTAGGGGATGACTTTTCCAATAGGTGGAGTAGCAAATATTATCTCTATTTTCCATAAGAGAAATCAGAGACTTAGATGATTTATAGCTCTTTGTCAAGGATGTGTAGCTTGGAAGTTGCATTTCCGGACTGGGATGTACAACCGGGGCTTCAGGTTCTGTGCTTCTATTGTACAATGTCCATGGATAACGATAATCTCAGTATTCACTCAGTGCTTGCTTTGGCCAATATAAATGTCTTTATAAATATTGTCAATGTCTTAATACATTGGATGATCACAGAAACTCTCTAGTATTCCATTTTGTGGATGAGGAACCTGTGGTACAGAGGGAACAACTCACTATGCCAAAGTCACACAGAGAAAAATGTGCAGAGCTAGGAATTAAACTCAGACAGTCTAGCTTCAGAGTCTGCATGCTTAATCACAAATAAAACAAGGAAGATATCAAGGCAGGCAGCTACAGGGGATATTGGGATGATCCTGATTGCCCACACGCCCTTTTCTCATTTATTAACCAATGATAAAATGTCAACACTGAAGCCTCTGTCTGGTTTTCTAGTCCTTGAGTCACCTCGGAGCCATTGTGATGAAATAACAGAGATAAACAACTTCAGAGAACACTTGTTGCAGATCACTGTTTTAGAGGTCTCAGTCTATGGCCGGCCAACTCCAGTATTTTAGGCCCAAGGCAAAGCAAAACTTGATGGTGGGGTGTGCATGGTAGAGGAAAGGTGTTTACTTCATGACAGCCAGGAAAGTGGGGCCGAGGGAGGGCAGGGACAAGCAATGCTCTTTAAAGGTATACCCAGAGTGGCCTACTTTCTCCAAAAAGGCCATCCCTTCTAAGATTGTTCATTCAGTTATAAACTAATCCACTGATAAAGGTGAGACCCTTATAATCTAATCACCTCTCACTAGCACCAACTATCTGGGGACCAAGCTTTTAACACATGAGCCCTTGGGAAAATTCCACATCCAAATCCTAATATAACTGAAGCAGGAGGAGAGGAGGTGTTATGACTTGTGGATTCATCTTTTACATCAGAAAGGAAGAGATAATTCAGCCAGTGAACCTAAGGATTCCAAACAAGACCATTAGAAATACCTGGTTTCTGACATTCTTATACCCACTCAGCACAGTTGTTATCATTCATCCAGAAAGTAAAAAAACATTTGCAGTACTCCCAAAGTTGTTATGGAGAAAGCAGATTTCAAAATTTACTGTGAATAGCTCCCAATCTGATGCTCCTCTGTGATAGTTTGGCTGCTCTATAGACAGACACAGACATTTCCTGATGTCAAAATCTTCTCTGTTTCCCTAAACTCTCTCCTCTGAAAGAAGCATCATTTTCCTAGATAGAAAGACTTTAAGTCTGTAATTGAACCAGACTTTCAAAATGCCAGGATGCTCTGTCTTAGCAAACAGAATGTGAGGAACACTTCAAGCATTTCCTGAATGTTTGCTTTTGAAATGCCTTTACTGTGAAGCCTCTAATTCAATTACTCCCAGCTACAATATCATGGCAACATCTCAGGAACTTATATAGCCAGTTACTGTTACTATAAGAAATCAGAATAGCTTCTTCTCTGGTTGGAAAAGGACTATCAGTTTCCAGAAATAGGAAGGGAGGAGCTCAAGAGGGAGTGAGCTTCCTGATTCTCCAGAATTTTCTCAACACCCTGCTCAGCAAACTCTACTCTTTCTACAGATGAGGAAATGGAGATGTAGAAAAGTTAAGCTACCCACTGAGAGTTGCCCAGCTATAAATGTTACAACTATATCTTCCGGGCTGCATTATTCTTCTCCATTACTTCACCAGCCACACTCTCCCTTGAACTAGCTTATTTGACTTGATATGTCCATAGTTACAGAGTTACAACACATAGAAATGTGGGCAAGGTCACATTTATGTAGCCACCATTTTGATATCATCCTGTTTCTTTCAGACTCTTATTTATCCACTGCTCCAGGCTCCGTTTGGTATCATATCAACAGCTCATTGCATTTGTAAAGGAAATATAGAAGTTAAAAGACATTGCAATTAGCATCTTGTGAATAGAGGTCATAGCCTGCATACTCTATGCAACAGAATGTGAATTGGATAAACCTGAAAAGAAGGGAAAAGAAAAGAAGGAGGGTAGAGAAGAAGGAAAGAAAACAATGAAAGAAGCAAGGGGAAAGCGGAGAGAAAGAAAGAAGCAAATATCATGGATGCAAACTGATGGAATGTAGGGGTTCATTATACAAGAAGGAGATAGAGAGAAACTATACAAATACAGACATGGGCAGTCAAGAATCTTATTGTCTAGGAGATGAATGTTATGTCTGTGAATATTTATTATCATTTTATAGGGTGCATTCTCTTAATAAATGAGAAAGTGTCCCAATTATTTTTCTATTCCAAAATTTGCATTCAGTTCCATCACTTGAATTATAAGCAAGGAGAAGATTTAACCATATAAACAATTTCTATATTTATGTCTTAGAAAACCTACTGAAATACTTTTAAATAAAACTCCAGGCAACATTCCTGGTCAATAAGCCATGAAAAACAGCTACTCTGGTTAGTTGATGAGTCATCCAGGGGTTCATATTTTGGAGCTACGAGAAGCTTCATGCTGTTTCACTGAAACATGTCCCCCAGTCTCTTATCAGAAAGCATGAGGCAGTTCAATGGGTTTCCTGACACAAAAGAAGAAAGTCAAAGAACGGAATGAACCCCTTGAACCACAATCCCAACTTTGTAATCTAATTTTTTGAGTCTTCAGTATGTTCT
>NW_027204969.1:0-18695 GCF_024711535.1 Dipodomys merriami | reverse complement strand
GGCTTACCATTTGGCATAGAAATTGCTGACTATTTCATAACTTTGCCAAGATTTGGGACCAGTCTATGACTTGGCAATGAGGAATGATGAATGTGTGAGAGCTATGAGGCCCCAGAGGCCTAGGCTCACATCCTACAGAGGGATAGAGAATATAGATCCAGAATCTTCGACCACTCCTGGAGCCAGTGGCTGGATGCTAGCTGTCAAAATGGGACACCTCAGCTAGAACATAATGCATCCGTTGCACATACCAGCCCAGGCAAAGCCTTCGGGGCTTCAGTTATTAAATGGCAGAGGGATGCTTTGTTCAAGCTGCCGGCTCAGACTTAGTACACTCTGAGGATTTTTCCCAGCTGGCCCAGTTTGGGGTGGCTGGGCATGGGCAACCTGCTGAATGTCCATCATCCATACATCATCCATCCATACACAGAGACATGGAGTTACTGCTCCCTATTTTTTTTGGGGGGGTGCAAGTGTGGGGTTTAACTATGAGCCTAGGCCTTGTCCCTTAGCTCCTTTGGTCAAGGGATGCACTCTGCAACTTGAGCTAAAGCGACATTCATTGTGTGTTGTTTTTTTCCTGTGATCTCTTAGAAATAAGAGTGTTGCCGACTTTCCTGCCGTGGCTGAATTCAAATTGGCATTCTCTACATCTCAGCCTCCTGAGGTAGGATTATAGGCAGGAGCCGCTGACACCTGGATTTCTTTTCTTCTTGTTGGTCTTTTTATTTTTTTTGGGTCCGGTCGTGGGGCCTGAACACTGGGCCTGGGCGCTGTCCCTCAGCTCTTCAGCTCAAGGCTAGTGCTCTACCACTTGAGCCACAGCGCCACGTCCGGCTATTTTCTTTTTGCTTATGTGGTGCTGAGGTATTGAACCCAGGGCCTTGAGCATGCAAGGCAAGCGCTCTACCACTGAGCCACCTTCCCAGCCCTTGTTGTTCTTTTTTAAATCGTGACAATCTGAAATCTTCAAGGTGTCATTTCAATGATTTGAATTCGAAGTAAACTACCCAGTCCTGGAGTTCAAATGCTAAGTCTGCTACCCACAAATGGAGGGAGATCCTGACAAACTCATTCCTATTTTTGTGAATGCAAATGGAATGTTATAAAATAAATAATTAAATTTGCAGTTAATTCATGATTCTATTTTAGAATGCCACACAAATATTATTAGATTTATGTCTTCCATTCTAGCATCATGGTATGATTCCCGTAATGAAAAGATATTGACTAATTTTTAATTAATGCTCTTATAAGTATTCTACCATGATACTTCATTAAATAGTGGCATAATGTAATAACTAATTATTGGTAATAATATAAATAATTGAATATCCTCACATTCCCTCTTTTTCTGTATATATATATTTATATATGTATATATACACACATATACATATCTATCAATGTGTATATTGGGCACTACTGTGGCTTGATCAAAGGTCCTCAGAATTTCCTCGCAGCTCAGTTTGCTGGAGGCTGGTGTGCTAAGACTGAGACCCCATTTATGAATTTGGCATTCTAAGCTGTGAGTTAAAATCCCAGTAAGACCATAAATTTATTCATGAAGTAAGAAGCCAATTTGATAGATTTTTTTTCTTTTCTCTAAAAGTCCTGGGTCTCAGTACAATGTATAATCCATATGCAAATATTATCTAGGTGATATGATGTAATAAATGAAGTGTTACAAGTATAATGCTAAATAAATAAGGGTAATAAACTTTATATGCATTAAACCCATGTATGTAAATAGATCTCATATATGAATATTACGCTGAGGCTTTAATTCAGACCCTGGTAACTGGTCTGAATTTCTTGTCTTTAAGGTCAGTGAGCTTCCCCTTCACCCACAATGCTACAGAGTTACCCAGACCCTGAGTTCAAATCCCAGGCCTGCCAGAACAGTGATGCAAATTCCAAGCCAGGGCCTTATTTATTCATTTATTTATTTACTTATTTGCTAAGCATGGAGCTTGAGCTTAAGGTCTTGGCACCTCTGCCACACCAACCCTGGTTTCCTAGGACCCGAATTCATATCTTGGGGCTGGCAAAAATAATAAGGAAAAGGATAAAACTGAGAAGTTCAAGAAGGTAGTTTTACTTTTTAGACCATCTTGGGTCTAAATGACAAGGCCCAGAAAGTTCACATTACCTTGCATTGCTGATGTTTGGTAGGCTATTAGGTAAGCTATAGCCGAAACCGGCAACTTGGGCCTGGAGGTTGGATCCTGGGACTGCCACTAATGAATGGTGGGATGGTCTAAGAAAGGCATTCTGAAATTACATTCGTACAAACGGAATGCTATAAAAGTAACAATTAAATTAGTAGTTAGTGTATGATTTTCATATTATAAAATTATACACAATTATACTTCATTGACCAATTTCAATTAATACTTTATTATTTATTCAGTCATGATACTTAAAAAAGAAGGAATAATTTAGTTGCTAATAATTGGTAATAATATCATATATGCAATTTCATAAATATACAGACATCTCTCTTGTTTTATACATATACATTTATTTATCTATCGATCTACCAAACTACGCATGTATCTGTTTATACACTTGTCACTCCTGGGGCTCAGTGGTAGAGTGCTCCCCTAGTATGTTCAAAGCCCTAGGTTCGATTCCTCACTACCACATGCACAGAAAAATCTGGAAGTTGAGCAGTCCCTTATATAATCGAGCCCCAACCTTTCAGTGCAATCCCCGTGGCTAACTCTTCCACACAAAAAAAAAACATTCCTCTAAACAATTAGATGTGAACTTTATGCAGTTTGTGACATGTTTCTGAAAGAATGGTGATACTGTTGAAAACATCCTAATTCTAATGATAGCTTGTGGGATACAGCTATGTGATGAGTCGTTCATGAGGTGTTGTGTGCTGCGTCCTTCACAAGGTGCATTCTTTCATCTGATCCTTGTAAGAGCTCCACAACAAAGATGATTGTGCAGATGAGAAAGTTAAGACTCAGATATGTCCCCATGTTAAGGCTAAAATTATGTATGTACTGAACTCTAATGAGTTGTTTCCTGCAGAAAATTGTTTTGGTTTATTTTTCTCTGTTGTAAATGTTGAACTCAGGGCCTAGGCACAGATACTTCCCTGTTAGGCTCATGGCTAGTGCCCTATGAGGTGTAGCCAAGGACCCTAGGCATCTGTAGCTGAGGTCTGTCATCCGGCCTACTCAGGAAGCTCAGATCAGACAATCTTGGTTCAAAACTATCCCAGACACAAAAGGTCCTGAGACTCTTATATCCTTCTCACCATTTAGCAACTTGAAGTGGAAGCAGGGCGTCACTGACTCGGGCCTGTCATTCTAGCTACTCTGGAGCCTGAGAGCTGGGGATAATGGTCCAAAGCTAGCCTGGGCAGGAAATTCCTTGAGATGGTTATCTCCAGTGAACCACCAGATAGCCTGAAGGGGCGCTGTAGCTCAAGTGGTAGAGCTTGAGCTCAAGAACTCAGAGACAGCAACCAGGCTCAGACTTCAACTCCTCCAACTTACAAGAAAAGAAAGCAAGAAACCTGAAGTAGAATGCAGGGAATGGGTCTTAGGGGAAGAGTGCTTTGCATATAAGAAACCATGGGTTTGAATCCACAGTATCACATCACTAGAAAAAAAGCCTGAAGTGGCTCTGTGGCTCAAGTGGTAGAGTGTTATCCTTGTACAGGTGAAACTCTGGAACAGTGCTCAGGTCCTGAGTTCAAGCTCCAGGACTGGTGCATGAGCGCATGCATTAGTGTGCACATGTGCACGCACAAATACACACACACACACACACACACACACACACACACACACACACACACACACACACACACACACACACACACACACAGACCAGAAGTGAAGCTGTGACACCAAATGGTAAAGCAAAGACCTTGTGCTCTTAGCTCAGGGTCAGCACTCTGGTCCTGTTTTCAGTCACGAAACCTAGCCACCCAGGGCCTAACTAGGAGAGGTCAAAGGTTTCAAAACCTGATGAGCTTCACCAACCCTACATGACAGGAAGCACTCTGATATTACACATAAGCTTAGATTTAGCAAGCTTCCGGAAACCTAGGGAAATACCATTGCCAATAATGAATCATTTCATTAGGTTCAGCTCTCAGTTGTCTGCCAGAAGGACTCTTGAATATATTGCAGCAGTTTGTTTCAACACTAGGACATAGTCTAACAAAGACAGGATAAGTACAGGGAACTTGGCCTGACCTGAGAGGCAGCACAAATGAGGGCTTCTTGTCAAAAAAGAGCACTGAGGAAAGAGCTTGGGGTACAAAGTGGCCTTTTTTTCCTGGCCTTCAGAGTCTGCCCACACTAATTGCCCCAGATGAATTGTTTCTTACACAGTTTTACAGGAGTGAGGCTTTTTGTCTGCCTGTTCCAACAATGAGGCAGACTTCCTCCAGCAGCCTGGGGTGTGGGGAAATGCTCAGGCTACACTGGGAACAGTGAGGGGGAGCCCCAGAACCAGCACTGACTTGAATGAATTCTCTGTGCAATGTAATAATTCTATTCAAAGCAAATTTCCTATCTGGGTGGCTTTCAAAATAGCAACTCTGGATATTCACCGGTAGAAACACATGCATACATACACAGACACATGTAGTTACTGTCTTTTTTTTGTGGCAGGTCCTGAGGCTTGAACTGTTAGCCTAGACATTTTCCCTGAGCTCTTTTTGCTCAAGGAAGCATTTTATTATGTCTGAAACCATGATTACCCTAGGCTGGGGTGCAGCTTTTACACCCACAGATGATCCAGGGATCCTAGGACCGAATTCAACTCCTGACACTGGCGGCAAAACAAAACAAAACAAAACACATCAAACCAACACAAATGGAGGAGGGAAAAAAAACAGCAAGTTTTACACAACCGTTTTACCTTTGTTTCCTTTCCAATTGATCATCCTGGGTCTCAATGACTCCTCTTGAAAATTGAATGTGACCTAGCATGGCTGAAGGCTGGTGGGCTGTCAGTGAAGACTGAGCCTAACCCACACACCTAGGCCCTGAGTTGGATACTGGGACTGGCACCTAAACACTGCTGAAGATCCTATGTTTCTATGTATAGGAACACTAATAGAATGTTTGAAATGTACTAATTACTAATTAGCTAGTCATACTAGTATAAGATTGTATGCAATAAATTCAAGTCACTAATTAATTTAGTACTTTATTGTCTTCTACTGTGATCAATTAATGAAGGGATAATTTTAGATCAAATAATTGGTAGTAATAGAATATATGAAAATCAGATATAGATATCACTTTATATAGTTATGTACTAGGATCTGCATAAATGTCTATCTGTCTCTGTATACATTTATAGCTGCATATACATATGTAAATACACACACACACTGCATCTACACATCTATGTGTTTATATGTTGGCCAATCCTAGGGCTTGATCTCAGGTCCTCAAATTTGTCCAACGACTTCACTTGCATCAGACTGGTGTGCTAACATTGACCCATTCATGAAGTGGGCCTTCTAGGCCCGGAGTTCAAATCACAGAACTGCCAAAAACTTAATTTTGGTGGAAGAAGCCAATTGTCCCACTTGTTTTCCGAACTGGTGAAAATCCGGGGTCTCAGGAATGATGTCTAATACACAGGCAAATCTATGTCCTATGTAATAGGATGTAAAAAACGTTATATGCATAATCATACTCACTAATATACACAATAAATAAAACACAAAATGAATATCTACACTAACTACAATATGCAGTAAACATATGAGATGATTATGCAGACAAGAATATTGAGGCTCAGATAACCTGAAATGGCTCTGTGGCTAAAGTGTTAGGGCACAAGACTTGAGCTAAAGAACTCAGGGACAGCACCCAGGGCTCAGACTTCAACTCCTACAACTGACAACAACAAAAACAAAAAGACAGAAACATACTAACAAACCTGAAATAAATGGATGTGAATGTGCCTTAGGTGTAGAGTGCTTTGCATATATGTAATCTTGGGACTGATTACTCAGTACAACATTACAAGAATAAAACCTGAATTGGCTCTGTGGCTCAAGTGGGAATGGGCTATATTTTTACAAGAGAAATTAAGTACAATGCTCATGTTCTGAGTTCAAGCTACAGGACTAGTGTATGCGCACACACACACACACACACACACACACACACACACACACACACACACACACAAACACACACACACACACACACCAGAGTAAGAGAGAGAGAGAGAGAGAGAGAGAGAGAGAGAGAGAGAGAGAGAGAGAGAGAGAGAGAGAGAGAGAGAGAGAGAGAGAGAGAGAGAGAGAGAGAGAGAGAGAGAGAGAGAAAGCAGAAGTGAAGCTGTAATACAAAATGGTCAAGCAATAGAGTTCTGTTCTGAGCTCATGGCCAGAACCCAGGCCTTGTGTTCACAATCAAAATCTAGCCACTAAGGATCCAACTAGGAGCGGTCAAAGATTTCAAAACCTGATGATCTTCACCAGCCCCATATGACAGGAAGTATTGTGATATCCGACATATGCTTGGATTTCCCAAGCTTCAGGAAACCAAGGAGAGGAATCATAGCCCCATCATCGTCTGCAATGAAACATTTCATTAGGTTCAGCGCCATAATTGTGTTCCAGGAGGACTCCTGATTTACATTTAGTACTGTATCGAACACGGGAACATAGTCTCCCTAAGGCAGAGTAAGTGCAGGAAACTTGGCTTGTCAAGGGAGGTGGCACACATAAAGGCTTCCTGTCAAAACAGATCACTGAGAACAGAGATAGCTTGAGGTACAAAGAAGCCTTTTTCTACTGGCCTTCAGAGCATGCCCACACTCATCCTCACTAATTGGCCTTGATGGAGTTACACAGCTGTACAGGACTGAGGCCTTTGGTCTGCCTGTCCAGACAATGAGAGAGACTTCTTCCAGCAGGCCAGGGGTACAGAGAATCACTTAGGCTACACTAGGACCACTCATGGGATCCCCAGAACATGCACTGTCATGAAAGCTGTCTCTGTGCTATGAAATCACTGAATTGAGAACAAATTTCCTAGCTTGGTGCCATTCATAATAGCTACTCTGGTGTTTCACCAATGGGAATGCATCCATACATACACAAAGACATGGAGGTAAAGGCTCCTTTTGGGGGGCAGGTCCTGGAGTTCAACTATGAGTCGAGAGGTTGTCCCTGATCTCCTTTTGCTCAAGGGTAAGTGCATTAGCCTTGAATCACAGTCCCACTTCTGGGTTTTTCTGTTGTCTCTTAGAAATAGCATTTCAAGGACTCTCCTAACTGGGCTGGATTCAAACTGAGAATCTCTACATCTCATCCACCTGAGGAGCTGGGATTATAGTCAGCAGACACTGGCACCTGCCTTTCTTTGCTTCTTCATTTTTTAATCTGGACAACCTAATTTCTTCACCGGGTCGTTCCAATAGTTTGAATTTATAAGTAAACTACCCAATGTTGTTTATAGCTGCTTTCTCTGAGAAAGATTTTCTCTCCTCATTTTCCCCTCTGGTCACAGTTTAGAAGCCAAAAGTGGGAAATGATTGTCATAGGATTTGGGAGCTAATGCCCACAGTTCATGCTAGCTCTGTCACTTAGCTTCGAGCTGCAGGGAATTTACTGTCTCAGGATGAGAGGACTGAAAGCTGGAGTGATCCTAGTACTGTCTGCATTGCTCCTTTCGCCTATAAAATAATCTAATAGTTATAAGTGTTATGTGTCTCTAACCTTAAGTATCTAGAACACACTAGAAGCATCTTCATGTTTCTCATTTGCTAGTACCTCCCAAGATTTAGACTAAGGTTTTGTGTGGAACGGCTTCTCATCGAATCCGTGAGGAAAGCCGCGTGAAGCTTCCTCAGGAGATCGCCATACAGAGCCAGCCCAAGCAGGAAAGTCTGTGAGACTCTTATATCCAATAAACTACCAGAAAAACAGAAGAGGAGCAGTGGTCCAGAGGGCAGAACTCCAGCTTTGAGAGAGCTGAGCAGGAGATACAGGACAGACCAGGCATGCCTGGGTTGACTTTATATCCAATTAATGACCAGATGGCTGGAAGTGGATCTGTGGTGGAGGTAGAGCCTCAGCCTTGAGAAAAACAACTGAGGAATGCATGGGGCCCTGAATTTAAGCCCTGGGATGGCCACACAAATTCAAAAAGAGAAGGCCAAGTTATGTACCAGTACCCTACCTACTTATGTGTGTATATTACCTCCCTGAGTGCACACAGATCATATGTATTGCTTTTGTTTTATTTACTGATTTATTTTTCAGATATGCTTGTTGCACATACCACATCATTTTCTTCATTTCTGGTCATGGCTTTTCTGTTCCATGGATCCAGGCCTGTGTCCTTATATGATGCACACTTAAACTCTCAGCAGCCCTTATTTAAATTTTATTATGAGGCCAAGATAGAAACAGTCACAAATCAGGCAGGAGAAGAGAAGATCACGGTTCATAGAAATAACCAGAATTCAGAAAATTAAACTTGGGGACATAAGTTGGTAGCATACTTACATAAAAACTACCATTAAGAAAAAGATGAGGAGGCTGGGAATGTGGATTAGTGAGAGAGTGCTTGCCTAGCATGCAAGAAGCCCTGGGTTTGATTCTTCAGTAGCACATACACAGAAAAATCCAGAATTGGTGCTATGGCTCAAGTAGTAGAGTGCTAGAAACAGTGCCCAGGCCTTGAGTTCAACCCATGGACTGACAAAGAGATAGCTAGCTCACTCGGTAGGTAGGTAGGTAGGTAGGTAGGTAGGTAGGTAGGTAGGTAGGTAGGTAGGTAGGTAGATAGATGATAGATAGATAGATAGATAGATAGATAGATAGATAGATAGATAGATAGATAGATAGATAGATAGATAGATAGATAGATAGGTAGGTAGGTAGATAGACAGAAAGATGATAGGTGAATCTTGTCTTAGACTTCAGGAGGAAAGAAGGGAAAAATTCCCAATCATGAGGCTTCCTGCAGTGCTCTAGGCCACCAGCTTCGCCATCACACACCACAGAACAGGAAGACTGTCTCTCTCCCAATTCTCAGGCAGCAGAAGAGCCAAGAGGGCAGAGCCAGGTTCTAATTCAGGTGCTTGGAGATAGTAGAGAAAGGGCTCTGCCTCTCCTTTGGCTGGAGATTTGCATTAATGATGTGGAGAATGAAGGAAGGAAAATGGACTGGCAGAGGTAGAAGAAGGGCCTTCAAATCTGACTGAGTCAAAAACTTACTCCCTAAGACCAGAGAGTAGGGGTTTTCTACTCTGTTCCTCCCTTCTCCCCATTAAACCGACTCTCCATTATTAACGTAAAGACAGCCTAAGGATCCCTTCACCTGAGGGAAGATTAATTAGTCATTGTATGAAGAGGCTGAGAAAAGCCTGACCCTGTTGTAACTCTAACAAATGTTTGAAGTTGCCCCCCCCATTGCTGGTTGTGCCTGAATGAATGAACTGGTTTTGCAGCTCACTTTCCTGTTGAGTGTGTACATTCTGCCTGCTAATCCTACAGGACTTGGTCTCTTCACATAGCCCGGTTTTTGCAACTATGTTCTGTCCTTCAAATACAGTGTTACAATGGAGTACTTCCTGATAACATGGCTAGGGCTTGGATCCTGAGAACTTCATTTGAACCCAGGATGGGTCAATAATGTTTCTTTCCTGCTTCTATAGCTTGAGAACTCTAAGAACATTTAGAGTGCAAGTAACCTCTCATCACCCAGGGAAATCCAGGAAGCTCTTGAACATCTGACCTTTCAGAAGTGAAAGTTACAGTGTCATAGACTTTCCTGCCCTGGCTGGCTTCACCCTGTGATCCTGAGACCTCAGTCTCCTGAGCTAGGGTGACGGGCCTGAGCTATTTGTGCAGTGCTGGGTTCAGAACTGCAATGACATTGATAATAGAAGTCAAGTGCTTATCACAAAGGGCTTGGGGAGCAAATTATGCCTTTCAATATTGTACCTTTCAGAACTCTGTAGAACACAAGGTTATAATGTTAGAGTCTGAGAGGCTGGGCATATGGATCTGCTATACTTGAACCTTGAGCCCTGACTCCAACTCTGGTGTACATCAATGTTCATTTTCCTGAAAATATTCTCATAATTAGCAAATGGGAAAAGTACTTTGATTATTGCTCACTCAGGAAAAGTACTTTGATTATCCCTCACTCTTTTTCCAGATGTTTTTCTCAGACTGAAGCCTGGGTGCTGTCCCTACACCCTTCAGCTCAAGGCGAACACTCTACCACTTGAGCCACAGCACAATGTGAGGTCCTTTAGTGATTCATTGGAGATTAGAGTCTAACAGGCTTTCCTTGTGTAGGCTGTCTTTGAACTGTGTCTTCAGATCTCAGTCTCCTGAGAAGCTAGGGTTCCAAGAGTGAGGTAACAGCATCTGGCCCATTGTTTTTGCCAGTCCTGGGGCTTGATCTAAGGGCCTCGGTAGTGTCTCTGAGCTTCTTTTTCTCAATTCTAGCGCTCTACCACTTGAGCCACTCCACAGCTTCTGGGTTTTTCTAAGTATGTGGCACTGAGGATTCAAACCCTGGCATTCATGTATGCTGAGCAAGCTCTATACTACTAAGCCACATTCCCACCCCACTCTTACAATTTTATCCCACATCTTGCTTATCCTCAAAAAAAGGCTTCTGAGTATAAATCATGTAAAGAAATTCCTATAGTAAGTTGTCAAAAGATAACTAAGACAAAGCTCATACTTGGGAGAGACTCTAAACATGTGATGACTGTGACTAATGCCTCCATTTAATTATGTATCATGTTTCAACACTTAATAAAGTATTGATGAAAAACAAGTCAATGATCTGATTTATTGTGTATAATTTTATAATAGATGCACAAAACACAATAAATATTATGTGTATAATAATACTAAATACAATAAACTATGAAATGAATAAAATAAATACAAAATCAATAATTATAATAATCAATATATAATAAACATGCATGTGTACATATATATCATATATTACACATGTATAGAAATATTTTTTACATTGCAGGGCCTCAATGCAGGCCCTGGGAACTCTAGCTTGAATTTCTTTTCCTCTAGGATAGTGAGCTTCCCCTTCACCAATGGTGTAACAGAGTTAACCGGACAATGAGCTCAAATCCCTTCAATGGCAGAAATACTGGCCCCAGTTCCAAGACAGTGACTTAATATTTTTAATGGAAGCACTTATGTTTATTCAGTTCCATATTGAACATTTAAAAAAAAAGCAATGTAGAATTTTGTACAGCTATTTAGATATCCTTCCCTTACCCCCAAAGTGCTTCTTTGAGCATTACATTATTTTTTTATGTTTTTATTGTAAAAATGTTGTACAGAGGGGTTACAGTTACATGAACAAAGTAATGAGTACATTTTCTATTGAGCATTGTTGCTTCCTCCTTTGTTCTCCCCCTACCTGTTGGATCTTCATCTATCCCGCAGAAGATGGACGGGGTCTGAGGAAAGGTAAGTGTGCTGCTAGCTCATTCGCCAGCCTCCCGTAGCCCCAGAGACAGTCAGATGCACCAGGGAGTCAAGTCAAGCAGGAACTCGTTTATCCCCACGCAGCTAGCAATTTTTAAAGCAAAAGATCGAGTGGCATGGAAGGGGAGGAAAAGGAACCAACCAATCACTGTAGAGTTCATCCTATCATTCACCTAAACTTTCTATACTTTCCCTTCTGTCTTTGAGCTATTCAAGTACAGATGTCACTTTGCCTGGTTGTGTTACAGTCATATTTTAACATAAACAACTCGGACTCTGCCAACTAAACTGCCTCTCAGCGCCACCTTTGCTGTCCATGTGCCCTACAGATTCTCCCTTTTTATTTTAATGGCAGACCCACCCCTTTGCTGAGGTTCAGGTCAGGGCACCTCTTATGAGGTTCGCCCAATTGGCACCTCCTCTTTCCGTGGTTCACCTTAAGTATGGAGTAATCTTAAGCACTGAGCTTATCATAATAGACACGGAGAGCCATGCATTGGATCTCTTGGGCTCTATCCTTTTCGATATAACCGCAACCCCCACATCCTGCCCATCTCCCAGTTAATTATCCTTTTTCCCTCCTCAGTAAAGTTAATAAACGTTAGTCTCACCACAGTTGGAAATGTCAGAAGCAGTTGGATTACTATTGGGACATATATAATAGTCAGTATCTTATAAGGTTGACCACTTTAAAGCATGGAAGCAGCCTGGGTATTGGGGGTACCATACATGAGGCACAGTGCATCCTCGTGGGCCCTCACACTCAGGCTGTCCTTGGTAAAGGAGGTCTCAATCTCCAACATCCCAGGATCCTCTAGCCAGGTCAAAGGGACACCAGGTGGAAGGGACAGCTTCTCTTTTGGTGCTGTTGATGATTTCTCCATTGCCAGTGCTGATCACTGCCCAGGTCACGCATTGAGGTTGATGTGGATTCCGTACGGCCATTGCCAGGACTGGGAGGGTCAGGACAGCTAACAGCTGGAATATCACCATCTGCAATTGTTAGAGAATGCAAGAACTTCTCAAGGGCTGATTGCCCTTGGGGATGGTTAGTAATTATCCTTTCAGCTATCCCTCTTTTAAACACAAGCATGGACCAGCATAGCTGTTTTACTTTCCTTGTTGGTTAGTTGATCCTTGGGCTTCTTCCTCTATAGAGGAAATGGGTAAAAACTTAAAGTTCCTGGCCAGGATCCAAATGAGGGCTGTCTCCCCTATGGGAAAAACGTATCTGAATCCCCTGCCCATGATAACTAGGGGGTCAGGTCCGCTCCATTGTTGTGTCAGGGGGTCCTTCCACCTGACTTTCACTTGGGGCTTAGGATTTAGTTGTCCCCAGTGCTTCTGAAATCTGGATTCAATTGTCCCTTTGAAAAATTTAAAATGTTAATGGTAAACAAAGCTATCTGTAACTATATATGGGGGTTAACTCCACCTTTTTGTTTTACTAATTGCTCATTAAGACATTGTTGATTTCTTTCTATGATTGCTTGGCCTTGGGGATTATAGGGATTTCCTGTAGTATGAGTAATATGCCATCTGTTAAAGAACTCTGACATTGCTTTATTAACAAAACAAGGTCCATTATCGGTTTTAACTTGTGTTAGTAGACCCAAGGTGCCAAAACATTGAAGAAAATGTGCTTCTGAATGTTGAGTTCTTTCTCCTGTATGTGCTGTGGCCCAACATGCTCCTGAATAGGTATCTATAGAAACAAAAATATATTGAAGCTTACCAAAGTCTGGGAAATGAGTCACATCAGTTTGCCAAAGGACATTGGGTTTGAGGCCTCTGGTTGTAGCAGGGGTACTTTTAAGAAGGGCTGGCATGAGCATTATTTACCATAGCTAAGATATGGAACCAGCCCAGATGCCCTTCAGTAGATGAAGGAATCAAGAAAATATGGTATATATACACAATGCAATTCTATGCCTCCATCAGAAAGAATGACATTGCCCCATTTGTTAGGAAATGGAAAAACTTGGAAAAAATTATATTAAGTGAAGTAAGCCAAGCACAAAGAAACATAGGTCCCAAGATTTCCCTTATTTGCAATATCTAGTATATGTATGCGTCAAGTGGAAAAGGTCAGATAATGTGATGTTAGGAAAATGAATCCTTAGATATGTATTTTAATGTTTTTTTCTTTCATGCATGTGTTTCTAATGCATTTATAAGATTATCGCTTTGTAGCTTTGTATGTCCCTCCCCCACAGTATAACCCCTGCTTTCACTATATTTTATGTCAGTATAACTTGTAGAGGAGATGGGGAAAAACAATTCATTTAAGGATACAGGTGGACCTGTTTCAAAAATGAGAATTACAAGTTGTCATTCGAAAATGAGCTTTACAAAGTTGGTGGAAGTGGGGAAAGCAGGGAGGATTTGGTGGGGGGGGGGTGGAGGCTGGGAAGGGATGTGAAGGGTAAACAAAGGAGGAGGCTGCAATGCTTGATAAGAAATGTACGCATTATCCTGCCCATGTAATTGTAACCCCTCTGTACAGTGTGTTCACAAAAAATAAAAATTAAAAAAATTAAAAAAATTAAAGAAGGGCTGGCATGTTTTACAGGTATGTCTATCCTTTTGAAGTCCTTTACAGGAATCTGAGGAAATCTATGTTGAAAACCTCTCCAATTATTGTGGGTTAAATCATGTAAACGGGTGGCCTCTTGTAACATTAAACTTGTGGGCCAGTAGCTAACTGGTCCGCCCAATCATTGCCCATGGATAAAAACCCAGGAAGTTTTGAATGCCCTCTCAAATGTTGAATATGAATAGGGGCTCTCCATACATCTAATAGGCCGTTACGGGTGTCCATAAGGGGAAAAATAGGGTTTCCATCCAGTTTAATATGTGCCTGGGGAATATGAGGGAGCAAGTTAATCATATATAAACTATCAGAATACAAATTAAAGGGTTTTTGAATGTCTTGAAGGGCCATAATTACTGCAAACATTTCTTTTTATTCTGCTGACCCTTGACAAGGTTGAAATCTTTGTTGGCTTGGGATCTTTTGTTGCTCCTCAAAGGCTGCATATGCAGAGCCTGTTTTACCTCCATCAGTAAAATCATATAGGGCGCCAGGAATAGGTGTAGAGAAAATAGAGAAGGCATTATGAGGGGAAGTCGCCATAACATGACTGTCCATTTAGATGACACATAATGGCAGTCAATTTGACCTAGAAATCCTTCCAGGGAGAGAGCAGGTTGAGCATTGGCTCAAGTGAGTACTCAACGTCTGCCATCCGAAAAGAAAAAACAATGGAGTGAGGATCAAGGCCATAATGCCTTTGGGCTTGGGTCTTTCCCTTGACAATAGCATCGTCAAGTTGTTCTGCCTTAGAGTATACCGAGGTGTTCCCCCCAGGGGAGTGTGAAGCCACTCTAATGGCTCCCCCCCCTTTGACTTAAAACTGCAGAAATCAATGTAACACCTGCAAACAACGAGAGTGAAATAGGCTTAAGAATAGCATACCTCTTCAGGGAAAGTTCATCCAAGGCTCTTTAGAACTGTAAAAATATTGCTTGATGGTTGTTTGTAATTGTAATAACTTCTTGGGGTGTCCTGTCTTTTAGTCGGTTGAATAAAGGCACAAGACTATCTTTAAGGATGAGAACCCATGGCAACAGCCAATTGATTTCTCCTAAAAGGATTTGAAGTTGGGTTAGGGGCAGAGATCTGGAATATCCAGCCAAGGCTTAAGGGGGCTGGCCTGAGTCAAGTAAGTTGGGATCTGAGCTCCTTAACAGGAGATACTTTTTGAAATTTTTTTAGGGTTATTGGAAAACCCTCCTTTTTTAATATGGTGAGAACATGGGCTAGAAGGCCCTCCAGGCGGCCCAGGTCTTGGTGCCTCAGAATTATGTCATTCATGTAGGCATAGGCAAGAGAGGTGTCTGAACACAGCACAGGCCCTAAAAGTGTGGCCAAGTATTGTTAGCAAAAGGCCATGCTGTTGGCCATTCCCTGTGGCAGCACCCTCTATTCAAACTCCCGATCAGGATGGGAAAATATTAAGAGAAGGGAAGGAGAAGGCAAATTTCTTGCAGTAATCCAGATGCAAGGGTATCAAAAAAAACTATCTTTAATATCAATTACAACCAAGATATATTCTGAAGCAGGAGTCCAGGGCATACCTCTTAGGGCATTCCTACAAGGTCCATCCTTTCAGTTACCTTACATAGATCTTGGAGCATGAACCAAGCCCCAGATGCCTTTTGGATAACAAATACAAGGACTCACAGAAGGGAGTATGTGCCCAAGTTTTATCTGTTCCTCTACCAAAAGGTTGAGTGCTACAAGTTTAGGTTTGGTCAATGGCCACTGCTCCACCCAAATAGGGCTTCTCGGTTTCCACCTAATGGGAGATATTTGGGGGACAATTGCCTTTAGGATTGGGGGTGCACCCAAGTGGGTCCCTTATGTTCTTCTCTGTACTTATGAAAGTTAAAAAATCCTTTTTCTTAACTCCCTCTAGATCATGTTTAAGCCATTGTGCTTCTTCGCCATCCAGGATATCATCATAGGATGCTCGATGGCCTGTAGTGACCACAGCATCCATGTGTCTTGACCTAGTAAATTGGCGATGAGGTTTTGTGCCACTAAAGCGCATATCTTTCCCTGCTTTCCATCTAGGCTAGTCCATTTCATAAGGGCAATTGACTCTTTGTTCAATCTGTCCTCAAGTCAATTAGGCAGTAAAACTGCTTTACACCTAGGAAAATACTCATTTTAGGGCGGAGTCGTTCCCCGGGGGATGGTCCAATGGGCCTGTGTCATCCTGACATGAGGCTGCCTGGACCTTACAGCAGAGGGGGTTCCACCTTGAGCTACTCATGCTGGAGGATGCCCCTCCCCTAGTTTAAAGGCTTCCCATCTAAATCAAATTTGGATTGACAATCGTTTTTCCAATGGTACCCCTTCCTGCACCTGGGGCAGGGTGTAGGGGGTGGTTTGGCCCCCCCGGGCCAGTTGGTTGAGGGGCAGGGTGGATTGGTGTGAACAGTCCCGCTTAAAAGAGCCCTCCTGTCTGCATTTAAAACATGTCCCTCTCCCTGATGGCCTTGTGGTTCCTTGGCCCTGGGCTGCCAGAGCCTGGGTAATAGGCTCAGACATTGCAGATGTCTGAGCCTGTAAAGGTAAAGATAATGATTGGGACTGGGGCTGTTGCATTCCACATCCTGCGAGGCCACCACCCATGGGCTCAGGGAACACTCTATCAATCCCACACAGGCTGTGTGGTCTGAATTCATCCCTTCCCAAACCAGTAGCTTTACAAACTGATCTTGGAGGTCCCTTGCAGGCGACTTGTGGTGAACACTCGGTTGGACTCGGTCTATAAAATCAGGTAGAGGCTCACCCAATTTTTGTCTCACTCCTGCTATGGGGAACTCAGTGAGCCCTTCATCCAATTAGTACCACTAGGCAAGTCCTGCCTACCTCACCTGGTCACGGTATGGGCCTGGTATTGTGGCCTGTTGGATGCTGGTGGAGTACCCTTCCCCTGTCCTGGTTAACATGGCATAAGTAATCGGTATTGTGGGTTGAGCCTCCCAGGTATTCTCCTCCTGCCCTCTGCATTTCTCCTTAAAGAAGGCACACGATGTAATAAACTGAGAACCAGTGAGGACAGCTTTGGCCACATCTAGCCAGTCTTTAGGGACACACTGAAAATAAGCAATGTCCTGTAATAGGGTCTGGGCCCAAGGAGAGTTCGGACCATCCTTTACCACTGGCTTGCAGAGCTGTTTAATATCCTGGGCTTCCCATGGATACCATTCCAAGGTTCTGTTAGCTCCTGGTGCCAGATTGACTGAATACGCTTGGGGAAGTGAATCCATTGGCCCAGGGTCCAGGTTCCCTGGTGGCCTTTCCTTAACAGGTTAAGACTCAGCATAGGTTATTTCCCTAGCCCTCGGCTTCTCCGTGGAAGGTCTGTAGGGGTCCAGATCTCCCAGGTCCCTCTGTAAGGCTGCATAGGGCACTGTACCTCCCCCCAATTGTGGGAATAGGGTGAGGGCCTAGGACTGTCAGGGGCACCCAAGTCTTCTTTTACTTCCACTACGCCTAATGTTGTCCCCTCCTTATCCTTCTCTGAGATAGCATTACCCATATTAACGATTTCACTTACCCTTAGAGACCTCTTAACCTCGGCTAGAATATTTTCCTTTCGTGCCCCATGTTGGGTGCCAGATGTTGGGTCTTGGTCCATCCCGTGGAAGACGGACTGGGTCCAAGGAAAGGTAAGTGTGCCAATTGCCCATTCACCAGCTTCCTCTAGCCCTGGAGACAGTCAGAGGCAGCAGGGAGTAAAGTCAAGCAGGAACTCTGTTATTACCATGCTGTGATTTTTTTTTATCTATCTTCTATTTTCTTCCTCCATGGTATAACCTGTTTTCACTGTATTTGATGTTGGTGACTTGCATCTTGCATATACGTTTTTCTACTGTGGGAGTGGAAAGGAAATAAAATTCTGAAACAAAGACACAGTATGACCCATTGTAACAATGAGACGATCAAGACTCTATGTTGAAAACGAACTTTACAATTTGAGGATGGGAGGGGAGATTTGGGACAGTTGGGTGAAAAGGGATGGCAAGGGAAAAGCAAATGAGGAGGTAACAATGCTTGTTAGATAATGTACTCATTAACTTACTTATGTAACTCTAACCTCTCTGTACATCATTTTCACAATAAAAAACGAAAAAAAAAGTTATCCTGGAGTACATTAACTTCAAATTTCCTAAGTGCTCTGTAAATTAAGACCAATTTTAAGTGGGAAGAAGGTTCTCAGAAACATTTTTTGTGAGTGTGTGTGTTGTGCATTATTTCCCAAGTTTACATAAGTTAATAGAAGGAGAAACAATAGGAATAGAAGAAAGAGAAGTTCTATGTTCATGTATAATGGTTCAATGCACTATAGAAGACTCTGCAAATAAGACAACTTTGAAACAATAAAGCCAAGGCCTGTATTTAGATCTATGGGAATGATGTAGAGAAAGCATTATTCCTAAGTGGAACATGAAGGATAAGGCCCCTCTCTTTCTTCTACTAGCTCTAAATATGCTAGCTAATCATGTAAATTTGTAAAAAAAAAAAAAAAAAAAGTAGATTGGAAGAATAATTCTGGTTCCAAGCAAGTTAGATATAAGAGCATGGACTTAACTGGAAAAAAGGCCATGTTGAGAGAGCAGGAATTATACT
>NW_027204968.1:0-18719 GCF_024711535.1 Dipodomys merriami | reverse complement strand
CCCACAAGAGGATCTTGGACATATCCTAGTTCCTCCAGGGTTGTGGTGAAAGGGCGCCTGCTTCAACAACCCTTTACAAATCGGAGAGGCCATCCTCACAAAGGAAAATGAAAGTAAAACAGACAAATGAAAGGACAAGACAAATTAATAAAGACAGTGCTGTTTTACCTTTCGAGTTTGAGATCTCGGAGGTCTTTGGGGGCATCCCGGACGAACCCGCACTATTATGTTATACCCAGGTCGCACCAAGAAGACCATCGAGAGTCAGACTTTACAGCTGTTTTAAGGTTTTATTTAAATGGGCGGGAGCTCGGGTCTCATCCTACATTCCAACACAGTGGAGCCTAGGAGGAGAACCCTGAGCTAAAGATTTGCAGGGTTTATAAAGGCACACAACCAACCAGGTGTTTGGATTACCACCATATGTTGCTCTGCTAGAAACAAGCAACAAGTGGTCACTGCCTCAAAACTTTAACCCTTCACATGAAGATGCTACTAGTGTGTTCTAGACACTTAAGGTTGGAGACACAAAGCACTCATAATTATTAGATCACTTTATAGGCTAAAGGAGCAATGCAGACTGTATGAGGATCACTCCACCTTTCGGTCCTCATATACTGAGACAGTAAATTCACAGCAGCTCAATGCTAAGTAACAGAACTGGCATGTACTGTGGATATTTGCTCCCAAATCCTGTGACACTCATTTCTCACTTTTGGCCTAAAACCTGTGACCAGAGGGGAAGATGAGGAGGGAAAATCCTTCTCAGGGAAAGCAGCTATAAAGAACATTGGGTATTTTACTTATAAATTAAAACCTTGGGAATGACCATTAAGAAGTCAGATTGTCCAGATTAAAAAATGAAGAAGAGAAGAAAAAAGGTGCCAGTGGCTGCTGTCTGTAATCCCAGGTCCTCAGGAGACTGAAATATAGAGATACTTAGTTTGAATCCAACCAGTGTAGGAAAATCCATGACACAGTTATTTCTAAGAGATCACAGAAATACCCAGAAGTGGGGCTGTGAATCAAGCTTATTGCACTACCCTTGAGCAAAAGGAGCTCAGGGACCGTGTATAGGCTCATACTTCCACCCTAGGACCTGCCCCCTCAAAAAGAGCCTGTCTTTGTCTTTGTATTATATTCTTATAGGTGAAAATCCAGAGCAGCTATGATGAATCGCACCAACCTAGGAAATTTGTATTCAGTACAATGAGTTCATAACAGACAGACTTCTTTCAAGATAGTGCATGTGCCGGGGCTCCCTTCACTGTTCACATTGTAACTTAAGGGTTTTTCTGAATCACAGGCCTGCTGGAGGAAGACTATCTCATTGTCTGGAGAGGCACACAAAAGTCCTCACTCCTGTACAGCTGGGTAACAAACAACGCCATCTGGGCCAGTTAGTGAGGCTGAGTGTGGGCAGGCTCTGAAAGTCACAAAAAATAATTCCTCTTTGTACCCTTAGCTATCTCTCTCCCCAGTGCTCTGTTTTAACAGGAGACTTTCATTTGTGCCACCTCCCATGGCAGGCCAAGTTCTGTGCACTTATCCTGCCTTTGTGAGACTATAGTCTGGTGATGAGTTAAAGTGCTCAATATAATTCAGTTGTCTGCCTGAAGGGCAGACAGCTAGGGCACTGAACATAATGACACGATTCATTGCAGGCAATGTTGGACCTATGATGCCTCTCCTATGTTTCCAGAAGCTTGGGAAATCCAAGCACATGTTGTATATCACAAAGCTTCCTGTCATGTAGGACTGGTGAAGCTCATCAGGTTTTGAAACCTTTGACTTCTCCTAGTTGGGCCCTGGGTGGCTAGGTTTTGGGATTGAACACAGGGCTGGGTGCTGACAATGAGCTCAGTGCAGAAGCTCAGTACTTTACCATTTTGTGTAACAACATCACATCTGGTCTGTGATGAATGTGTGTGTGTATATGTGCACACCACATTGTGTGTGTGCACGGGTGTGAGTGTGCATGCACACAAATACATGAATCTTGAAGCTTGACCTCCTGATCTGAGCACTGTACCTAGTTTCTCTTGTATAATGATATCCCTCTCCCATTCGAGCCACAGAGCTAGTTCAGGCTTTGTCCTAGTAATGCGGTCCTGAGAAATGAAGCCCACGATTTCATATATGCAAAGCATTCTACCACTAAGGCACATTCACAGCCCTCTACTTCAGCATTGTTAGTTTAGTTCTGTCTTTTTTATTGTTCTTGTTGTCGATTGAAGGAGTTGAAGTCTTGGTTTTGGTGCTGTCCCTGACCTCTTCAGCTCAATTCTTGTGTTCTACCACTTGAGTCATAGAGCTTCTTCCTGTTTTCTGGTGGTTCATTGGAGCTAAGTTTCTCAAGGACTTTCCTGCCTAGTCTAGCTTTGAACCATGATCTTCAGTTCTCATCCTCCTGAGTAGGTAGGATAGCTGACATGACCTCATGCACCCAGCTCCCCCTTCAGGTTCTTAGTAGTGAATTGGAGATAATAGTCTCATGGTACCTTTTGTGTGTGAGATAGTTTGGAACACAGACCTTTAGAACTCAGCTTCCCAAGAAGGCAGGATGACAGACTTCAGCTACTGACCCCTTGGCCATGGCCTCTGCTGCAAGGGGGTCCATGGCTCCACGTGGTGGAGTGCTAGCCATGAGCCCAAGAGGTAAGGGTCACTGCATCAGCCCCAATTTCATGGTTCATGACCAAGAAAAAACCAAACCAAGCCATTGTCTGTTGTAGACAACTCACGAGTCTTCAGTAATACATAATTTTGTCCCTGACATGGGGACCTATTTGAGCCTCAATATTCTTGTCTGTATAATTATCTAAGTTATGGGGCTCTTACATAGAAAAGGTGTAAGAATGCACCCAGTTAAGGACATAGCACATGGCACTCTTTGCACCACTCAGCACACAACATCCTGTGAAAGACTCAGCACCCAGCACCCAATGCAGGACTCAGCACACTGCATCCTGTGAAAGACTCAGCACATAGCACCCTGTGCAGGACTCAGAACAGAGCAACCTATGGAGGACTCAGCACATAGCTCCATTCCACAAGCTGTCATTGGAATTAGGGTGCTTTCACCATTCTTTGAGGAAAATTTACAAACCATACAAGTTCACATCTAATGGTTTAGAGGGGTGTTTTCTGGGGTGTTAGCCATGGGGCTTGAACTCAAAGCTCTACCACTTGGAGCCACATTTTGAGGTGTCTCCCAGACTTCCTGACAGTACTGGGTTTTAAAGCCCCTGAGCAGCTAGGGTGACGGGCATAAGCCAGGATGACCTGGGTAACTCATGGAGCTGGCTTGCAGCAGTTTACATGTGGCTAAGTCAGGTTAGGTGGCAGCTGTCAGCACCAGACTCCTAGATTGCTCTGTAATGAGCAATAAGTGTAGGATGTGCACTAAGTTTAATTAATATTTTATTAAGCAGTTAGAATATCCTACTTTTTTGGCATCAGACCTGTGGCTTGAGTAAGAGCTTAGACACTGTCCCTAAACGTTTGTGCTCAAGGCTAGCACTCAATTGATTGAAAGACAGCAGAACATCTGAGTTTTCTGTTTTGTGACACTGAGGAATCGAACCCAGGGCTTTGTGCTTACTATGAGAGCACTTAACCCCCGAGCCTCTGGAGGGAACGAGGTGTAAATAGAGATTGCTATATATAAATATTATATACAGAAAAAGAGATTTCTGCATATTATTAAATTATAGATAATATTGCTACCAATTCTTAGGTATTAAATTATGTCTCCATTTAATGATGTGTCCCAGTTAAAAATTAATAAAGCATTAATTAATAATTACTCAATATCCTATAATTGTTTATCATTTTTGTACATATATCCATACATATAATTAGATATTTCATAGAATGAGACCAATGTCTATACATTATTAAATTATGCATCATGTGTTACTCCCAATTATTAGTTATTTAATTATGTCTCCATGTAATTTTTATTCTGTTCATGCTTAATAAAATATTAAACTTAGTGCACATCCTACATTTATTGCGTCTAATTTTATCCTAGAATGATTCACTACTAATTCAATCTGTTTATCATTTACTGTAGTGGCAATTCTTCTACCTATGATGTTTTTTAACTTTATTACATCATATTACATAGCATATAGATTAATATCCAAATTATATATCCTATCTGACACCGAGCACTTTCACAGAAAAGGAAAACATGTGTCATGTTCGGCTTCTCACTACAAGATTATGTTTTTGGGAGTGCTTGGATCTACACTTAGGGCAAAGAAGTCTCAGTTCATGAATGGGGGACTGCCAGCACAGCAGCCCTAGCCAATTCAGCTGCCAGGTAGTTCCCAGGCCCTGAGATTGAGCCCCATATGTTGACTCCAAATTGTGCTTAGTGTAGTTATTCATTTTATTTTTTATTCATTTACAACTTATTTTATTGACTGCTGTAACACATGGAATATTTACTACACTTATTACATAGGGTATAGAATTGCCTATGTATAAAACTTCACACCTGACACCCAGGAATTTCACAGAAAAAGAAAACATGTGTCACCCTGTGTCTTACTGCATGATTCAATTTTTGTTAGTGCTGGCATCTGAACTTACAGCCTACAAGGCCCAATTCATGAATGAGTGTCAGCACGCCAGCCTGGGGCATATGAAGCCAACAAGCAGTTCCCAGCACCTGAGATTGAGCCCCAGGGGTTTACAAAACAAGAACAGATGGACATGCAGATGGTAGTACACAAATAAATATAAATCTTTATAGAGTGCCAGAGATGTCTATACATTATTTACTTATATAGGCTACATTCCTACCAATTCTTGGGTATTTATTATGCCTCCATGTAAGTAATATTACTGTTTTCATCCTTAATGAATTATTAATTATATCGACCACTGTCCCAAAGCTATTGTGTCCATGTAATTAATAGTAATCTTTTAATGTTTCTAAAATATTCATTAAAATCCATCAGCCTCCTAAAATCTCTCTCTAATTTTATGCCAGTATCATTCAGGAACAAGTAATTCAACCTTGACATTCATATCTTTCCATCGGTATTCCTATGAATAGGAACGAGACTCTTAGGATCTCCCTCCCTTGGTTGGGGTCAGGACCCGACTTCGAACACAAGGCCTATGTTGCGGTGTTGGCCCATGGATTCTCTGGAAGTCTGACAGCCTTCATCAATGCCAGGTTACCGACACTTTTTTCAGCCCTGTTATTTAGACCCAGGATGGTCACCTTGAAAAGAAAACAAATGTAAAACCGGCAGCCATTGCAAGTTACTGGTTGTTTTTCTGTGTCGTTTTATTTATTTAATTTTCCTGTCATCCTTTGAGGCCCAGGAACCGAGGTTCGGCTGTGGGTCCAGTGGCTGCAACCCAGCCTAGAGTGATCAAAGCTTAGGCAGAGTTGCCATGCCCTGAGTTCAAGCCCTGTGCTTGACAAAATAAAAATATGTAATACATAAATGCATACGTACATATATACATTAAAAATATTTAAACAATTATTAGGCTACTTGGTGTTATATACATTCCATTTTTTCTGCCAGGCCTGGGATTTGAACTCAGGGGCTGGGTAAATCTGCAGTACTGTTGGGGAAGGGAAAGCTCACAATGCTGGAAGACAAGAAAGACAGGCCTGTTCCTAGCACTTGCTAAAATAATATTCATATACATTTTAAACACATGATTTATATTTACATATACATGTTTATTGCATATTGCAGTTAGTGTAGTTATTCATTTTATTTTTTATTTAGTTATTATATATTTTAGAGGATCAATTATATATTTTAGTGGGTCAATGTTAGCCCACCAGGCTGACACAAGTGAAGGTGTCGGGCAAAATTGAGGACCTGAGATGAAGCCCTAGGAGTGGCCAATATATAAACAGATAGATGTGTAGATTGCAGCGTGTGTGTGTATTTAGATATGTATATGAATCTATAAATAAAGTTATAGATAGAGACAGATAGACATTTATGTAGATTCTAGTGTGTAACTCTATATAAAGAATGATGACCTATATCTTATTTTTATATATTCTATTACTATGAATTATTTGGTCTAAAATTATGCCACCATTAATTAATCACAGTAGGAGACTTAATAAAGTGTTAATTAAGTTAATCAATGACCTATATTTATTGCGTACAATCTTATAATACAATGACTAGCTAATTAGTAGTTCAATTGGTACATTACAAAGATTCTATTATTGTTCCTATAGATAGGAATGAGTAAGTGGAAGTCCCAGCACAGAACTCAGGGCCTAGGTGTCTTGGTTGGGCTCAGGCTTCACTGACAGCTCGCCAGCCTTCGGCCATGCAAGGACATGTGCAATTTTCAAGCCGAGTCATTGAGAGCCAGGATGGTCACAGTGCAAAGGAAACAAAGGTAAAACTGTTGTCTAAAATGTCCTGGATTTTCCTCTTCCATTTTGGTTGCTTTACTTTTTTTGCCACAGCTGGGAGTTGATCCCTGGATCATCTGTGGGTTTAAAAGCTGCACCCCAGCCTAGGGTAATCAAGGCTGAGTCAGATTTGTGGTGACCTGAGTTCCAGCCCCATGCCTGCCCCCCCAAAAAAGTTAAGGTCTTGGCTAGGAGTTTGGGCCACTTTATCTGCCATACCTAGAATTTGAACTCAGAGACTAGGTAACACTATTGTGCTCTGGGTGAAGTGAAAGCTAACCTAGAAGAAAAACAAATCCGGAGCATTTCCCAGTGTGTGAATTCCAGGCCTAGAACTGGCAAAAATAATATTTATATACATGTATAATATATATCATACATATGTATTTGCATAGATATTACATATTGTACCTAGGGCACAATATTTCCACGGAAAGGAAATTAGATCATCATTGGCTTCTTACTCCACCAATTGACTTCAGCATTCCTGGGATTTGAACTCAGGGCCTGGAATGTCCAATTCATCAAGGGGTCAGTTTAAGCACAGCAGCCTCAAACAAATTCAATGCCAGGCAGTTTCCAGGACCTGAGTTCTAGCCCCAGCAGTGGCCAATATATAAATAGATAGATGTGTAAATTGCTGCAAATAAGTGTATATAAATATATATAGAGAGAGATGTATATGTATATTCCACTGTACATTTAAATATAAATATATTTATAGAAAATATAAATATACTTATAGAATGTGAGATGTCTATATATTATTAAATTACATGTAAAATATTACTAATAATTATTAGGTATTAAATTATGCCTCCATTTAATGAAGTATCATGGATTAAGGCACAATAAAGTGCTTCCTTGTGTAAATGGAGCTCAGGGACAATTTCTAGGCTCAGTTCAAGCCTCAGAATCTGCACTAAAAAAAAAGAACCAGTAACTGCATGTGTCTGCATATATATGCATATATTTCTTTCAGTGAACATCCATAGTCGTTATGAAGAATAGCACCCAGCTAACAAATTTGCTTTGAATAGAATGATATCATAGCACAGAGAGTGCTCTCAAGACAGTTCATGTTCCTGGTTAAAAATAATTTAAGACTCTTCGAATTCTCACCATTTTTCTGACAGGCCTGGGATTTCAACTCAAGGTCTGATTAACTCTCGGGCACTGTGGGGGAGGGGAAACCCACCATGGTTGAAGACAAGAATTTCAGACCAGTTTCCAGGGCCTGATGATCTTTAGATTTATCTCTTCTGTGCACCAAGACATTCATGAGTTTCAATTAAAAAATAGAAAAGGAAGAAATGCCATGACACCTCCTGCTGAAGCTGCGTGAGAGATCATGCCAGACAAAGCATAAGCTTCATGGAAGCATGCTTGCAGGAAGGGGTGTTGGTTCAAGGCTTCCTCTATACTTGGCTGCACCTTTATTGCCTCTACCTTTATTCTAACTATATTTTTCTTGGCTGTACATTTGTTTCCTTTATTCTTGTTTTGGCTATTTTTCTATTGATCCACGAACAGAGCATGTGAAGCCACTTACCCTCGTGCCTATCCTTGCTCTTCTCTGCTCTCTCTCTCTACTTCTACTCCTCTTGCAGGCCGCCTCACATCCTCTGTGCATGTACATCTGCCCCTGGGAGACCCTGGCCACTGCTGACACCACATTGAGGCCCCCGACCCTCCCTCCTCCTCCCCTCTGCCCAGTCCCCTCTTCCCCTTGGCTCCACCCCCTACCCTTGCCCAAAAGATCAGCCCTGACTGGCCCCTAAGGCTTCCAGGCCATGGGAATTACAGCCTCACCTCAGCTCTGCACTCCCCGCCAACCCTAGCGCTTGCTCAGGGGATCGAATCTCCCCTCAGCCCCACCTCTAGAGGAGACTCTCCTCCAAGCCTCTCCACTCCACATATCAAGAACGTGCACAGTGACCCAGTTAGAGAGAGAGACAGAGAGAGAGACTGAGAGACTGAGAGACTGAGAGAGATTGTTGGGGAAAACTACCTCTCAAGGACTCAGAACATGGCACACTTTGGGATGACTCAGCACACAGCATACTTCAAAAAACAGCACAAAGCACACTATGTAAAAGACAGCACAATGTGTCCTTTGAAGGACTTAGCATATCGTAGCCTTTGGGATGACTCAGCACACAACACCCTTTGAAGGAGGGAGTCCATAGCACGCCCTGTATAGGACTCAGTGCATGGCATGCTTTGAAAAACTCAGCACATAGCACTCTTTCCCAGGACTCAGCATATAGCACCCTGTGTTAAGATTATTTAAATACTTATACTTCAGCAGAAAAGCAACATGTTTAACAACTGTTACAAATAAAGTAATAAATCAGAATATATTACTATACTAATCATTGAATAGATTTTTAGTGGCAGTCAAATATGTAAGAAATGAGGTAATATGTCATTCGTTTGCACTTAATAAGTGAGAAAGAATTTTCTAGGTCTTTTAAAATATATCATAAGTTTAATGAAGAAACTATTCTGTCATGTCATATGATAATCAGATAAAGATGATATTAGAGCAAAGAACAGATTGTACTAAGTTTTGGGATGTTAAAGAATGTACTTATTTTGGTTTTGGAAAATTGTGATGATTTCAAATTGGGGTATTGTTCTTGCTAGGCTGGCATTATGTCATTGGTTAATTTTAGGATAAGGGTTCCCTTTCCACAAAAACATGCACCTGATCTGTCCTTTTAAGTTTCCCATCATCAATTGCATCAGAGTTGCACACCAACTTGTCTAGCTTCCTGGATCCTGCAGTCCTTCCAATGTTAGTCTCTAGATAGTGCAGGATGGTGGAAATGATCTAATGCACCCAGCTATAGATTGAGAAGGAACTCCCCTAAAATTTGGCCTGGTTTCTGTTCTCAAGCCTCCTAAGTAGTTAAAAGTACAGATTGGAGCCCCTGGTGCCAAACAGTAACAGTATTTTTAAAGCAATTAGACATTTTTATGACACGTTTGTGATTACCTCAGGAAAAGAATAAAAGAGCAATGAAGCATAGAGGACAAACAGAATTTTAGCTAGCTACTCAGAGGGTGAATCAGCTTAGCTAGCTACTCTGGAGGCCGAGATCTGAAAACCACTTTTCAAAGCCAGTACAATCATGAAAAAACATGTGATTATCTCCAAAAAACCAGAAGTGCATCAGTGGCTCAAGTGGTAGACCACTACTTTGGGCACAGATGCTTAGAGCAGGAATGATGCATGCATGAGCACATGAACATGCACGTGTGTGTACAGGCACGTGTGTGCACACACATACAGATGAGTATTTCAATGCAGAGTTCTTTATTTTTTTTTACCTTGCTGTACTTTATTTCCCTGTATTAGTTCACAAATTAACAAAATCAGCTAAGCACCTATTTACATACAACTCATCATGTTTCTCTAAATCTACTCTCTTTTGGGCAGCCTGCTCTTATTTGACCCAAAAGTAAATTATTTAAGAGATCAATTCATCTCCCTCATCTCTGTAATGTTAGATGATTGTTTAAGTTCTTCCTAGCAGTATAATTTTGTGAAATCCTACATCAAGCAGCATATTTCTTTCATGAAATGTGAAGCCTCTGGAAAAAAATAAACTATAGGTTTTACTCCTCCTGGCAAGCATCTGGAAATTTATTATCTTCATATAATCAATGATATGTCTGTGTATGCCAAAAACGACTGTGAAAATAAAAAGACCCTTCTAAGCACAAAGAATTCGTATACCATTAATAGGTATGAAGGTTTTTTTTTTTTATTATTCTGAAAATACCATACAGAAGAGTTTCAATTACATGGGCAAGATAATGAGTACATTTCTTATCAAGCATCGTTGCCTCCTCTTTTGTTTCCACTTCCTATCACTTTCCATCTCATCCCTCCTGCCCCTCCCCCCATTATGCCCCTCCTTGCGAAAATTTTAAAGTTCATTTTTCGACAAAACATCTTGTACATCTCATTGTTACAATGGGTCCAACTCTATCCTTTTTTAAAAGATTTGTTTTTTCCTTTCCCTTCCACAAACTATACCAACATAAAATACAGTGAAAACAGGAGCTATATTGTGGGGAAGGGACATACAAAGCAACAAAAATTCATCTTATAAATATGTTAGAAACAATCGCATGAAAGAAAAAATATTTGAATGCTTATCTTGGGGTACATTTCACCTAACATCAACGAATCTGACCTTTTCTGCTTGTCTCAGACATATCCTATTTATTACCAATAAGGGAAACCATGGGGCCTATGTGTACTTGGACCTGGCGTAGTTCACTTAATATAATTTTTTCCAAGACTTTCATTTTCCTAACAATGGGGCAATGTCATTATTTCTGATGGAGGCAAAAATTCCATTGTGTATATATACCACAATTTATTGATCCATTCATCTACTGAGGGGCATGTGGGTTGGTTCCAAGCTCAGATATGGTAAATAATGTTGCCATAAACATAGTTGTGCTGGGAGCTTTAGTGTGGTCTTCTTTGTGATCATTTGCGTAAATGCCCAAAAGTGTGATTCCTGGGTCATAGGGGAGCTCCATATGAAGTCTTTTGAGGAACCTCCATGCCCCTTTCCAAAGTGGTTGAACAAGTTTACACTACCACCAACAATGCAGTAGGGTTCCCCTATCCACATCTCCTCCTGCATCTGTTGTTAATAGAGTTCTTGATTATAGCCATTCTAACTGGGGTGAGGTGGTATCTCAATGTTGTTTTGATTTGCATTTTTTATAGCTAGGGAGGTTTAGCATTTCTTCATGTGTCTATTAGCCATCTTTCCTTCCTCTTCAGAGTAGTTTCTCTTTAAGCCTTTAGCCCACTTATTTATTGGGCTGTTGATTCTTTTAGGATTTGTTTTTGGGGGATTTAATTTTTTGGAGTTCCAGATATATTTTAGATATGAGACCCTTGTCCATTGTATGGCTAGTGAAGATCTTCTCCCAATTTGTGGACTTTCTATGGATCTTGCTAGCTATGTCCTTTGCCATATAGAAGCTCTGCAATTTCATGCAGTTCCATTTGTCAACCTTTCTATGATTTGTTGTGTTTCTGGGTCTCTATTAAGCAATTTTCAGCCTGTACCAAGGAGATCTAGGGTTTCTCCTATTCCATCCTGTAATGTTTTCAGAGTGTCTTCATATTGTGAGGTCTTTGATCCATTGGGAGTTGATTCTGCTACAGGGTGATATATAAGGATCTAGATTTATTTTTCTACAAGTAGTTAACCAATTTTGAGAGCACCATTTACTGAAGAGGCTGTCTTTCTTCCATTCTATTTTTTTCAGCTCCCTTATCAAAGATTAGATGGCTGTAGGTCTTTAGGTTCATTTCAATTCTATTCCATTTGTCCTGAGGTCTGTTCTTGTGCCAGTACCAAGCTGTTTTACTTACTATGGCTTTGTAGAAGAGTTTGAAATTTTGTACTGATTTTCCTCCAACACTGTTCATTCTGTTAACGATCGTTTTTCCTATTCAGGGTCTTTTATTGTTCCATATGAATTTTTGGATTGCCTTTCCTATGTCCTTGAAGAATGAGGTTGGAATATTGACAGGTATCACATTCAATTTGAAGATAGCATTGGGAAGTATTGCCATTATCACGATTTGATCTTTCCAATCTAGGAACATGGGAGTTTTTCCACTTTCTAAGTTTGTTTTGATTTCCTTTTACAGGTATTTAAAGTTTTCATCATAGAGGTCCTTCACTCCTTTGATTAAGTTAATTCGTAGGTATTTTATTTTTTGTGGGGCTATTACGAATGGAGTTGCTTTCCTAATTTCAGCCACAATTTTCTCATTGTAGGCATACAGAAAAGCCATTGGTTTTTGAAGGTTAATTTCATACCCTTCTAGTTTGCCCAAGTTTTGAGTAACCTTGAGTAACTTGGGAGTGGGGTCTTTAAATACAAGATCATGTCATCTGCAAATAGGGAAAGTTATACTTCTTCTTTCCCTATTGGGTTCCTCTTTATGTTTGAATTGAAGAGCAGTAGAGAGTGGGCCTCCTTGTCTCGTTCCAGAGTTTAGAGGGAATAGCTTTAGATTTTCAACATTGAGTATAATGCTTTCTGTAGTTTTCTCATGCACAACCTTTATTGTATTGAGGAATGTTCCATATATTCCTAATTTTTCCAGGACCTTCACCATAAAAGGGTGTTGGATCTTGTCAAAGGCTTTTTCTGCAATTATTGAGATAACCATGTGGTTCTTATCCCTGCTCTTGTTGATGTGATGAATTATGTTAATTGATTTGTGTATATTGAAGCAGCTTTGCATCCCTGAAATGAATCCTGTTTGCTCATGGTGTATGATTTTTTGGATGAATTGTTGAAGTTGATTAGCCAAAATTTTGGTGAGAGGCTTTGCATCAATGCTCATCAAAGAAATGGGTCTATAGTTCTCTTTCTTTGATGAGGGTTTGTGGATGAGGGTTATGATGGCTTCATAGAAAGAGTTCGGTAGGGAACTTTCTCTTTGAATTTCATTGATGATTTGGAGGAGTATTGGTGTGAGTTCTGCTCTGAAGGCCTTTTAGAATTCTGCTGTATAACCATCTATTCCTGGGTTTTTCTTAGATGGGAGTTCTCTTATTGCTCTTTCTATTTCAATGCTTGATATGTACCTGTTAAGATGGTTTAACTCATCTTAGTTTCAGCATGTCAATATTTGCCAGGAAAATGTCCATTTCTGCCAAGTTCTGAAACATATTAGCATAAAGTTTTGAGCAGTATTCCTTTATAATGTTCTGAATCTTGGTTGTTTTTGTAGTGATGTTTCCATTCTCATCTCTGACTTTATTAATTTGGGTGTGTTCTCTTCTTTTTCTTTTTTAAGGGTCTGTCAATTTTGTTAATTATTTTGAAGAACCTTCTCATTTTGTTGATTCTTCATATGGTTTTTTTTGGATTCTAATTCATTTAATTGTGATTGAATTTTAATTCTTTCTTTCCATCAACTTGATTGGGGTTTATCTTGATTCACTTTTTCAAGGAGTGTCAGATCTCATTAAATTGTTGGTTCCAGGTCTCTCCAATTTGTTAATATAGGAACTCAGAGCTATATACTTGCCTCTGAATCGTGCCTTTTCTGTGTCCCAGAGGAGCAGAAAATCTCTGTGCTAGTTTTTGTTGAATAATATGAACATTTGAACTTCGATTCTAAGCTCTTCCATGACCCATTGGTGTTTGAACAGTGTGTTTTTGAGCCTCCATCTTATACTGGACTTTCTTTGGTGGCTTTTTGTGTTGAGTTCTAATTTTATTCCCTTTTGGTCTGATAGAATGCAAGATATGAATTCAATGTTTCTGAATTTTGACAAGTTTGATTTGGAAAATGTTCCATGTGCTGCTGAGCAAAAAGTGTATTCTTATGCTGCTGGATGAATATTTGCTAGATGTCTGCTAAATCAGTTGATGTATGCACTTGTTTAGATCTGCAGTTTCTCTGTTGAGTTTTTGCCGAGTTGATCTATTTAGTGGGAATAGTGGTTTGTTAAAGTCCCCAACAATTAATGTCGTTGGACCTATGTGAGATTTAAAGTAGTATTTCTTGTATAAATTTGGGTGCACTATTGTTTGGCAAATATTTAGAATTTTAATATCCTCCTGAAAGAGATATCCCTTAATTAGTATGTAGTAACCTTCTTTATCTCTTCTCAATAATGTTAATTTGAAGCCTATTTTATCTGATATTAGGATTGCAACTCCTGCCTGTTTTGGGGGGCCGTTTGCTTGGTAGATTTTGTTCCAGCCTTTCACTTTCAAAATGTGTTTGATTTTTATGGGCAAGTTGTGATTCCTGAAGGTAGAAGATAGAAGAATCTTGCATTTTAAACCAACTAGACAGTCCATGTCACTTAATTGGAGAGTTACATCCCCTAAAATTGAGAGAGAGGACTGAGAGGTATTTGGGTGCTCCTGCCATTTTATCCACCTTCTTGGGTGCTGCGCCTACTGGATTCTTTCTCTGGTTCTTGGATTCTGTTTGTATGTGGTTTCTTGGCCTTTATTGTGGTCTTGTTGGTTTTCTATATTTAGGACATCATTTAGTATCTTTTGTAGAGCTGATTTGGTGGAGATATATTGTTTGTTTTTCTTTGCTATGGAAGATTTTTATTAGACCTTCAATTATGTTTGAGAGTTTAGCTGGGTACACTATTCTTGGTTGATAGTTGTTTGTCTTTAGAGCATGGCATACACCATTCCAGGCTCTTCTTGCTTTAATTGTCTCTTTTGAGAAATCTGAGGTGATTCTAATTGGTTTTCCTTTATAGATGACTGATCTTTTCTCCTTGACAGCTTTAAGGATCATTTCCTTGGTCTGATTGATCCTGTGTGGCTTATAATTAATTGGACGATGGGAAGTCCTGTTCTTGTCTGGTCTATTTAGAGTTTTAAAAGCTTCTTGTATCTGAATATGCCTATCTTTTTGCGTGTTGGGAAGTTCTCTGCTGGGATCCTGTTGAACAAATTTTCTAGACCATTACCTTATGTCTCTATATGCTCCTCTACACCCATTTCCCTCAGATAAGGCCTTCTGATGGTGTCTTCCAAGTGTTGAATAGATCTATCATATTTCTTGAATTTGTCTTGGATAGTTGTATGTTCTTTCTCTATAATACCTAGGCTGTCTTCAATGCCGGAGATTCAATCTTCTGCATAGTCTAACCTAATGTCAAGACTTTCTACTTTATTTTTAATTTCTTTTCCTTTTAATTGGTTGGCTGTTATGGCTTCAAATTCTTTGTTGGAGCTTTGTTTTAGATCTTGTATGAAATTCTTTACTACCTTAATTTGGTGTTCAGTGTTTACTCTCAAATCACTTAGTTGATTGGTTATGGTTTCCTTGGACTCTCATTCCTTCTGTTGGGCTCCATTCAACATTCCCTTTGTGGTCTCCCTGACTCCTTTCAGGTGACTGTTTATGGATTCCATGAATGGCTCTAGTGATCTTTGTCTATGCTCATCCAGCTCTTGCAATTCTTGTATTACTCTTTGATTAGATTTCTCATGTTCATGTAACTTCTCTAGTTCTCTTTGACTGATCTCAGCCTGCTCAGACAATTCCTTTATTTCTCTTTGAGTATTCTCAACCTGCTCACGCAATTCCAGTATCAATCTTTGAGTAGCTTTCTCAAGCCCATGAGCTTCCTGTTTTGATCTTTGGTTTGCCTCCACTCTCTCCCTAACACGTTCACAATGAGTCCTTTGCAGGGTTTCAATCTTTTCATTCACCATGTTTACCAGTAGTGTTTGTAGAGCTTTTGGGGAACTCTCGTCTGGATTATTAATTATCTGTTCTGTAACCTGATTATCTTGAGTGGGAATTGAGATACCCGGACTTGCCATTTTCCTTGTGATTTTCTTGCTTGTTCTGCCCATTTGGGATGAAAGTAATACCAGTTTTGTGCTAGAACACCATTTTAAGGCAAGCATCAACCAAAGTCCTGTAATTGCATAGTCAAATGTTTGAAGATACAATCTAGTTCAACAGATACAGTCCATTCAACATTAAATAACTATGTTTTAATGGGCTAAGAATACCAAAGAATAATTTGACAAACCAGAAATTATTATGTTTAGGGAGAAAGGTGGGGAAAACAGCATTAGAGGGATGTGGAAAGGTAAAAGGAGAGTGAAATTAACCAACTCCTAATCTCACAGAGGGAAATGGATTGGAAAGAATGATAGAAAAGAGAGAAGAAAAAATTTTTAAAAAGAGACAAGAAAAAATGGAAAGACAAATATTTAAATTTAAAAAGTGAAACTCTTAAAAGTAATGAAAATTTAAAGAAGTAAAATTGAGAGATGAACAAGGATGAGAGGAGGGGAGGGATAGAAAGGAGACCTGAAAAACTAAAAAATAAAAATACTTCAAATTTATAGTTATAAATAAATAATACTGCTATTTAGGAATGAAATCCTAAGAGGTTTTGAATTGAGTAATACGTTTTTGGATTAAGAATGTACACAATTGTGGATAAGGTTTTATAATCAATGACAGGTATATAGGAGGTGAACAGAACAACAAATAATTCATGCAAAAAGAACAATAGATGAAAAAGTAAAACGAATGAGAAAGAAAGAACAAAAAAGACCAACAGGTCAGTAAACATTTTTTTTTTAAAAAGCACACACACACACACACACACACATACACCTAAAGTAAAAGTTATAAGAGGAAGAAAAAAAGATTAATGAAAACAATTTTTATCATTAAAAAGTAAAAATTTAAAAAGATACAAAAAAGACTTCTTTGATTTTGTTTTTGGGGGGTTGATGGGAAGATCCTGTATCTCCCTTGTGTCAGTAACCAGTCTCTTGGTGGAGTCTCTGGTTTGCTTGTGGTGTTTGGTTTTCTGGGGCTTGATTGGTTTCTTAAGTCAGTTTGTTTGGGAAGGCAGAAAAAATTCTGTTGGTTTACCCAGAAGTTTGTGATTGCTTCCCAGGCTAGTTCAGTGGGAGGGAGATCTGCTTTGAGTATCACAAAAGAGGGAGGTGGCTGTTTCATCTAGTTTGGAGTTTCTGTAATAAGGCTGGGTTCTGGGTAAAGTTGAAGCCTTTCAGCAAACAGTAGCTTTTCCCTGAGGGGCTAGCTTCTGAGACATTCACAAAGCCCAGCCTGGAGCCATTCTCAGGGTTTATGTTTACTGAGTTTCAATTGATTGTCAGGGCTGTTGTAGGGAGGGGCAGCCTCTGGCTCTGTTTACCCAGTGAAGAAAGCCACTCCTTTGTGGGATTAGCTTTCTCTGCCTTGTTGTTGTGACTTTCCCATGGGTGGAGTTGAGAATGGCAGGTCAGGGTAGGTACTTGTGACTAGCTAAATGACTCTTTTGTTTTCATCAAAGAACTGAGTTGGATCTAGCTACTTAGCCAGGCTTTTGTCTACATCAAAGTGGATATCTCCGGTGTTGGGGGGAGGGGTGTCCTTCCCTCCTCTGCTCCCTTTGAGAAGGAGTGAGGATGTTAGTTTTGTACTCACGCTGGAGTGTGGGTTCCTGGGTAGCGTCTGGTCTGCTATCTGCAGGATGAAGATATCTGCTACTTGTCAGTTCTTGGTCGTGTTGAGTAAAATCTGCTCACTTGCTGCATCTGGCACATTTGTCCCAGACTCTCTGGGTTGTAGTTATGGCGGCTATGGATGGCACCACAGCCGCCACAGCAACCTCAGCCATGGTTGCTGGAAAATGCTCAGATCTGTCTCCTTACCTGGATTTTTCCTCTCTGCCCAAACTCTCTGTAATGTGATGGCACACTTGGTGTGCCTAGGACTGTTCATTGGAACACTAGAACTGCTTTCTATGCAAGAGCTTGTTTAGCCACCAGATTCTCCTCCGCCATTTTCTCGAAATTTCTGAAGGTGTTTAAATATTACTGGAATTGTTTTGGAATAAATAATGTTCACCTTGACTATCTTGAGAAAGAAGAATTGGTTTCTCAGCACTATAGGTAAGAACTTGAGTGAAAGAAACAAAAGGAAAAATGAGGAACAACTCAACACATACATTCAAAAGAAACAAAACAACCCAAGAAAACACCAATTAACTCAGTACTCAAGAACCTGCAGGAAATGCAAAGATTTTTTTTAAAAATAGCTATGATAAGCTTATGAAAATCCTGACTACGAGGGAGTCTACTATTGTGAGGATAGTGGTTAAAGTTCAGACTGGACACAAAGATCTGTACACAATGCCAGGCACTTGTTATTCTAAATTCCAGGAAGAATAACATAAAATAGACTGAGCCCACGATCTTACACAAGTAGGAAGCAAGATTCTATCTGAAAGTTAATCAGGATAATTTAGGGCTGGGGGCATGCCAAAGTGGTAAGAACAACCATTTAGGAGACACAAGACACTCAATTCAAATTCCAGTCTTATGTGTATTAAAGAAAAAAAGCTATGACTTTAAATAATGGGAATAATTGCAAGATTTGAATATTTGAGTGGAGAAAAATCCATGAGAAAGTTAGAGTTTACCCATGTTGTAATACTTTCTACTTAAGTGATAATATTATGTGGTACTCCAGACATAACAGAGTTACCTTGCAAATGAGGATGGATGTGCATTTGTGTGAAGGAAATACTCTATTTACATAAGTGTAAATTAAATACTTTTTGGGGGTAGATTTTGGTTCTTGTACTAAGAGCCTGGGTGATATCTCTGAGTCTTTTCACTCAAGGCTATCACTCTACTACTATGAGCCACAGTTCCAATTCTGATTTTCTGTTGGTTGTTTGGAGATAAGAGGCTCATGGACTTTCCTGACCAGGATGGCTTC
>NW_027204967.1:0-18722 GCF_024711535.1 Dipodomys merriami | reverse complement strand
CCACATCCCATATTAGCTAGAATTGCCTCCATGAAGCCACTGGCCACCATCTTTGGGTCTGCCTAATTTCTAAATAGGTAATTGCTTCTTGAGGGGAAGAGGAGTATCTCATACTTTGTGTAATTTGTGTTAAACACATTTAGTGATCATCTAAATTATGACAATAAGCAAGAATATTCAAATATACTCACCACAGAGTTTAGGGATTGCAGTGAGCAGCTCTCCTGGGACTTGGTACATGGTGACTCCTGGATTAAATATTCCACAAAGTAAGCAGAGCCAAACACCCACTGTTATGAGACAGGGTTGATATGTTAAAGTCAAGCCTTTTACTTGGCAGCATTAGATTTACAGAAACAATTCCAATGCCCAGACACAATATGTTTGTGTTACCACACAAACATATTGCCCCACAAGACACAAATCCACTGTCCCTGCAAGACCCCACAGGAGTCCAACATGCCCCATGATTTGTGTATTTAGAAAACACAATCACTACACCTTCATTAAATTCTTAAATTCTAAACATTTTCCCTTAGTGGGTGAGCTTATTTTTCTTCATAAATAGCTGTCTTTTAGTGTATATAAATACATGCTCTATATACAAGAGAGAAAATATATATTACATGAGAGATAGCAACATAATCCAAAATACAAATGAGTCTCCATTATCTCTAACCCAGAAAATTCAGTACCTGCCTCAGGCCCTAACATGGAATAAAAGTCATCTTGCTAAGTCAGATCTGAGCACATAGCAGTAAATAGTGAACCTACACAGACCCCTCTATTGAAGACAATGAATCCATTTTACATCTTAACACCAATGAAGTAAAATCAGGTCATGGGATATGCACAGACGTGCCATGGGATAACAAAGATGAAAACATGACTGAGTGTCCAACAGATTACCAGAGGAGGAAATATAGAGAAAGGTTCTGGAGTTCTTTTTTTTTTTTTTTTTTTGGGGTCCGGTCATGGTGCCTGAACTCTGGGCCTGGGCGCTGTCCTTCAGCTCTTCCGCTCAAGGCTAGCACTCTACCACTTGAGCTACAGCGCCACTTCTGGCTTTTTTCTTTTTGCTTATGTGGTGCTGAGGAATTGAACCCAGGGCCTCAGGCATGCAAGGCAAGCGCTCTACCACTGAGCCACCTTCCCAGCCCCAGGTTCTGGAGTTCTTAAGAAATGGAGAACCAGGATATTTTCTGCTGACCTTAGGAAATTATAGCAACAGTGATGAGATCCATTGTTTGCATAATTGACCTTGTCATTTTAGCCTTACCTGGCTAGAGGCCTTGGTGATTTTTACGAGAGAGTACTGCTTCGAGGGACTCTCACTGTTGAATTTTGCAAGAGACTCAGTCACAGCTTCCAGAACCTCGGGGTCTGACAAGTTGGTGGGGCTGGGGCAATCAGGGCACATAGTATGAATCTTTCTTCGAGAAACTGTTGATGCCAACGAGAGGAATTTATTTTCATAAGTCATGAAAATAACAGAGGCCAAGATTGAACAAACTAGATACTATTCAGTGTTAATGAGGATGGAGTGGGAAAGATCTTTTCAGGGATGAAAATGTTCCTCACAGAGTAAGGCACTTGTCTAAGAAGCACAAGGACTGAGTTCAAAATCTAGTACTACCAAAAGAAATATTAAAAAAAAAAAACAAGAGAAAGACAAGCTGGGCATGTGTAGCACATTCTTGTAATCCTAGCTACTCAGGATGCTGAGATCTGGGGATTATGGTTTGAAGCCAGTTCTGGCAGAAAAGTCCATGAAACTCTAATCTCTTAATTAACCACAAAAAAAAAATCCAGAAGTAGAACTGTAGCTCAAGTGCCAGTCTCGAGTGATAAAACTAAGGAACAGTATCCAGACACACACATACACACAGAATAATAATAATAATAAAAGAAGAAAAATATTTTCTGGAAAAGAATCTCCTGGAAATGCGTATTCTCTAATGAGCATTATTTCTTTCATAATAACAAAAGAAATCAAGCAAAACATTCACTTACCGCAAATGTATATACTCTAGAAATTTTGTTTTAAGATGCATAATACAGTATATTAATATGACACACCTCCTTCCCAGTTCAGTGTAATTTCTTACCATTGCCTCTATATACTGGGTGCCTTTAAAAGGTTGGGATTTCATTGTTGCCATGTCTTATTTGTTAGTTGGTGCTTAAAACATACCATAACTTTTAACACATAATGTTCAGTAAATGCTTATAAAATAAGAAGATGATAAAAATGAAGGTAGAAGCCTTTCCCTTTGGTTAGAAAATGCAGGTGAGACAGAACCAAATTGGTTGAACCACTGTGACTAGAAAGAATGATCACATTGATGAATAGCCATAGTGTCTGGGAAGAGCTGGAGATGGAAGATAATTTGCTAGTATATCAGGCTACGGATTTTACCTGTAAGCTTTTCACAGGAAACACATTGTTCAAGCTGGTCACAGGTAGCTCATACCTGTAATCCTATCTACTCAAGAGGCTGAGATCTGAGGATCACAGTTCAAAGCCTTGAGTAGGAAAATTTGTGAGACTGTTATCTCCAAAAAGCCAAGAGTAGAGCTGTGGCTCAAGTGGTAGATCACTAGCCTTGAGCAAAAATAAAAAGCTCAGAGACAATGCCCTGGCCTTGGGTCAAGCCCCAAGACTGGCACAGGAAGAAAGGAAGGAAAGTAGGAAGGAAGGGAAAGGAAAGAAAAGGATTATATATTGGCTGTATATTGGGAGACTATGAAAGATTATGGAAGAGTTAGATCCACCGCTTGTCATTCCTGCATTATCACCCGTCATTTCCTGACTCTCATAGTTCTGATAACTATGACCATCATACAGTACTAAGACTATAAGTTGTTCTCTAATTCATTTTAAGTTAGTCTTCTCTTCAAAGCCAGGAACCTTCAGCTGTGGCTAATGAAAGGTTTGCTCTTTTGCCTTGGCAAGGAAACCAGCTGCATCATTATCACCCGGAGGGTAAAAATGCAGAATCTCAGGCCCTGCCAAGCATACAGAATCAGAATGTGCATTTTAATAAGATCTGCAAGGAATCTCTCTTTTTCTCTCTCTCTGTCACACATACCCATAGACATACACACACACACACACACACATACACACACACAGAGAGAGTTTTGATAAGTGTCTACATCCTATTTCCCCATACTATGAATGCTTACATTCATGGACTTTCCCTTTGCACGAAAAGAAAAGATCCAAAATGAATGTATATGTATATTTCGAATGTCATTCATTTCAAGCTTATTCTTAGCTTATTTATATATTCAACAATGCTAATGATTCCTTAAACCTGAAAGGAATGAGTGATAGCAAGGAGAAAGAGGGATAATAGAGGATACAAGACTCTACATCAAGGTAGTGCATTATCTATGTTTCATTAGTGGTTTAACCAAGGTTTTATAAGCATGTGTAACAAGGGAGCCCTGACACATTCTTGACTAGAAAGCATTATGGAGAAATGGGGGGAAAAGTGTTGATGGTATTCCTTAAAGAAGAGAATGAGTTCCAAGGGCAGAAGTCATCAAGGATATGCTCAGTTCGGGGAGAGGCACAGGCAAAATACAGATTAGAAAATGCAATATATATTCAGATAATAATGTTTCCAATTGAATGGGATGTCAGGGAAATGATGGCAAAGGAGCCTGAGGACAAATTGTAAGATGATGTGCCAGTTATGTTAAGATTGAAAAGGTAGGATTTTATGCAGGAAATAAATATGGAGAAATTGAAGATGATTTAGGAAGATTCACTCTGGAAAGACGAGCATCACACATTGAAGTTCACTAGCAAGGCAAATACTGGAAGTATTGAATAACTGGAGTTGGAAAAAATAGAAATCAAGTATTGGTTGGGTGCTAGTAGCTCACACCTGTAAGCTTTACTCAAGAAGATGAGATCCGCAGATCCCAGCTCGAAGCTAGCATGGACAGAAAAAAAAAAAACAAGCAACTTTTTTTTTTTTTTTTTTTTTGTCGGTCGTGGGGCTTGAACTCTGGGCCTGGGCACTGTCCCTCAGCTCTTCAGCTCAAGGCGAGCGCTCTACCACTTGAGCTACAGCGCCACTTCCGGTTTTCTGGTGGTTTATTGGAGATAAGAGTCTCACGGTCTTTCCTGCCCGGGCTGGCTTTGAACCGCGATCCTCAGATCTCAGCCTCCTGAGTAGCTAGGATTACAGGCGTGAGCCACCAGCGCCTGGCAAAACAAGCAACTTTTATCTCCAATTAACTGCATAAAACAGAAGTAGAAGTATGGCTCAAATGGTAGAGCATCAGGCCTGAGCAAAAATGCCAAGTAAGAGTTTAAAGCCCCAAGTTCAAGCCTCAGTACTGACATGCAAAAAAAAAAATTGCAAGGGAGGAGAAAGCCTATATACTTTCAACAAAGTTCTGGTTAAACTCTTTTCTTCTTTTATTAAAATTAACAAAAATCATCACAATCTCTTACCTGGACGAAGAGTACAGTTATAGGCAGGTGTATAGAGAACCCTTCCTGGCTTATTAATATAAAACATTGCTTTGCATCGGCCATAAACCTGGAACCAATAAATACATTTTATGATATTGTAGATGGAAACATGAGGTTTTAAAATACACTTCCCCCCAACCTCAAGTGGAATTTGAAGATTTCATTTTCAAGTAATGAGAAACTTACAAACAAAACACTGTGTTGACCAGAGAATTGCTGAACCATTTCCCAACAGTTCTTCACCAGGCTCTCTAGCATCCCTCTCTAGTAAGTGTGAACCACTGAGTTCTAGCCACCAGAAGGCAAACAGACCTGGGAAGGAAACTGTGCTACCACTTCCAGGTCCAGCCCATTTTCCTTGTTCTCCCATGTTCTTCCTTTGTCAGTGACTTAATGCTGGTGAGCATGGGGGACTCTGAAAGCCACAAGTTAATGATAGCATTGTCTGTGTCATGGCATTGAAGAGGAATCTCCAGATCATCCTACAATAGAACCCCTTCTGAACATGAGCTTCTGTTTTGAACTCTACCTGGGTGAGAACTCAACTACTATCATGTCAGAGTCAGTACACTCTTACTCAGAGTTGTCAGTATGAGGCATTTTAGCAAAGAGAGCCGAATTTTTTTTACTTCTAAACATGATCTTGTGCTCATGCCACCATTTCGTATCCATCCATGGAAATAATTCCAGGATAGTTCAAAATCAAATGGAAACGGACTATTTTAAGATTCTTCAATGTCACCATTGGAAGGGTTGATTCTGAGTGCTCTAGGTTCCATGATTCCAGGAAAGCTATCCATGGTGTCTCTGAGAGACCACTCCCATAGTAAACCATCCCTTTTCCTCTTCTCCAACCTCATTATTAATGTTTATTAAACAAAACAAAATGAGTTTAAAATCTCTCCCTCTCCCTACCTCTTCCTCCCTCTCCCTCCTCCCCTGATCCCTCTCTCCTGATGTTGACCTTAATCCCACATCCAGATTCCTTATCTCAGGTCTTCTCACAACTCAAACACTGGTTCAGAGCCCACAGAAGGTAAAAGACAATCTGGGGGACAGCTTTTATACTCTGCACAGCATTATGCTAATATGACTTCTCACAAATTCCTCTGATTAAACTTGGTTCTGTCTACAGCCTTAGAATAAGCACACAGACACTTTGCCCAGATGATTATAAAGAAGAACATTGAAACTCTTCATCCTATTGAGCCCCTAACAACAAACACTTACCGAAGTATGAAGGGTCCTCACATCACAGTCCTTCCATGCTTTCTTGCTAAGCACATGACAGCCAGTCTCTAACACATCCAGTGTGAGGTAAAACAGAGTTCCAACGTCGTCCTATGAGAAGGATAAACACACCACACTCCACATGAGACAGAAATCCACCAAGAATGGATCCTTTATAAGTTGTAAAAAAAAAAAAACCTTCACTAGGAGTCAGAGGAGCAGAACTGTTACATTTGTTCCTAGCAACAAGGAGAATATTGTAGCACATTCTGGCAGAGGTAGACAGAACAAGTTTAGCAGGGTTTCCAACTTGGTAAGCATCTGCCAACTTGTATTTCTTGGTTCCCACTCCATGACTAGACACTAAAGCCTGCTCAATGCCTGCCATAGAAATGGGGGAGGGAGGCTATTATTTACCTGATACTCTTCCCAAACATCATGCACTCGGTTGAGGCTCAGCACATAGCCATCCTTTTGTTCTCTGTTGATGTCCTGCAGGGCAAAGCCTGCGAAGCTCAGCACATCCGAGTCATTGCAGCCCCGGGAAACCAAAGGTGAGGGGTTCTGGGCCTGCTGGGGTAAGGGGTTCAGGGCCGGCTGGGGTGGAGACCTAGCCACACAGCATGCAGCCAGGGTGCAGAGCACCAGAGACTGAAGCCATCCCATTCTGTGTGGAACAAGATGCAGACTGAGTCAGTTTGTGAAACTTCAGGGACCGGCAGTCTTATGGGGCTCTTCAGGTCAGACTTGAGCTGCTTTATGATAGTTATCTGAATAGCTAACTAGGATTTGAAACAGTGTGTTCTAACTTGTAACCTTGAATTTGAAATGTGTGTTTTTTTTTTTTTTCTGAATCAATACTTTGGATAAGATTTGTCAATCTTCTAACCTTAGACCCTGGGAGAAATTTCATACCCGTGTTCAGGTAAACAAATCTGTTTCCTAACTCTTCCCCCCACATCAAGGTTCTTAGGAAGTCATTGCTAGATTCTGGCTTGTGTATTCACCTGAGTCAGAACATGGGGACTCTTCTCTTCTTCACTCCTACGCCCTGCAGCTGGTCTCCTTGGCTACCCTGAATACTGCAGGTAAACACCTTCCTAGGTCCCAACAGGGCTGAGGCAGTGAGTTCAGACTCCCCAGCTAACTTCTTATGTTCCCTGCTCAAGAGCAGGGAATTTGAAGGGTTTAAACAGCTTAACCTCCCAGTCACTTTACAGAAGCACAGCTGAGATTGCTAATGCACCTTGAGAATCCGGCTAGAGAATATTCTTCTTAGTCTCATATAGGTTATTTTAAGTCAAAGACTGTATTTAAGGGCGAGAAAAAGCTAAGAAGATATCAAATGTCCTCCCATTATACTCCCAAGTTATTCTTTCTTCAGTGGATCTGAATGAAAGTAGATTCATTAAGGGAATTAAACCTACTGTTTATTGTTAGAGAAAGATAATGAGGGTCAGGTGGATTGGAACACTATCAAAACACTAGTTAGGACTTTTTCTCAGGTCCTATATGGAGTTCTGAAAGGTTCTATTTATTGGGACGATTTAAAATACATCTTTGTTGTTGTTTATTTGTGGCATTTTTTGTTTGTTTTGTTTTGGGTCAGTCCTGGGGCTTGAACTGGAAGCCTGGGCACTGTCCTCAAGCAATTTTACTCAAGGCTAGTGCTCTACCACTTTGAGCCACAGGGCCACTTCTGGTTTTCTGGTGGTTAAGTGGAGGTAAAAGTCTTAAGGACTTTCTTTCCTGGGCTGGCTTTGAACTGTGATCCTCAGATCTCAGCCTCCTGAGGATTACAGGCATGAGCCACTTGCTGTCTATTTGTTTTTTGAGACAGTCTGGCTATTTAGCCAGAGCCCAGATTGGCCTTGAACTTGAGATCCTTCTGCTTCAGCCTTCTGAGTGCTGGAATTATGGGAATGAACCACCATGCCTGGCTGAAAGACAAGTGTCTTAATTTTTTTCTATTTTACACACACACACACACACACACACACACACACACACACACACACACACACACACACACACACACACACACACACACACACACACACACACAGAGTAGTTTGTCACAAAAGATCCAAAATAGGAAGGAAGTCTCTGGATTACATTATCTCAGAAGACATTCTCTGAAACCCTCATCTTTTTTTTGTTTGTTTGTTTTGTTTTTGTTTCTTTGGGTCCAGTTGTGGGGCCTGAACTCTGGGCCTGGGCGCTGTCCCTCAGCTCTTCAGCTCAAGGCTAGCACTCTACCACTTGAGCCACAGCACCACTTGCGTTTTTTTTTTTCTTTTTGCTTATGTGGTGCTGAGGAATCGAACCCAGGGCCTCAGCATGCAAGGCAAGCGCTCTACCACTGAGCCACCTTCCCGGCCCTGGAACCCTCATCTTTAACATCCTCACTCACTTTTGCTCCATCCCTGGTCAATGGTTTTGTGTTCAAATAAATTTAGGACCAACTTCATCCATATATTCTGAGTCTTATAGAGCCTCCACTCACAGAGTATGTTAAAGACTCTCTGAAGCTTTGGGATGAAGAAAAGTATCTAAGCCACATTTCTCTTACTAGACTGTCAGAGAGCTGCCTTTTTTTGGGGGGAGGGGGTGTCCAGTCATGGGCCTGAACTCTGGGCCTGGGTGCTGTCCCTCAGCTCTTCAGCTCAAGACTAGCGCTCTACCACTTGAGCCACAGTGCCACTTCCGGCTTTTTTTTCTGCTTATGTGGTGCTGAGGAATCGAACCCAGGGCCTCAGGCATGCAAAGCAAGTGCTCTACCCCTGAGCCACCTTCCCAGCTCATGTCAGAGAGCTTTTTTGTGGTGATGTTTATTGTTAATCCACAGATACATCTTCAGGAAATCTGAACTAGTACATAAAGATAGCTAGGTTTGAGAGTTTTGTAATGAGCAACTGGTCATAAGGACAGAAGACTTTTAATAGAAATGGAGATATTCCAAATGGATTGAATGAAATGTCCCTTTGGCTTAAACACAAATCCAGGGTGTGGTAAGCTATAGTTGATAACTACACTTAAACAAGGCATTTAATATTTCTGAAGTATTCATGTTCACTTAAAACTTTGATTTCATGTTAAATTTAAATATGATTTATATTGTTGGCTAATATTACCATGATCATTACCATGATAAAATTTAATTTTTATTACAATTATTTTTATTTCCACTTGATAGCCATGCTCATAGACAACTAAGTCAGAGTATTTGAGTCACTAGATGATATCACATAGATCCATCTTATTTTTGTTCCTCTATTGGGGCTTTACCTCAGAGCTTCATGCTCTGTTTAGCTTTTACACTCAAGGAGAGTGTTCTACCTCTTGAGCTACACCTCCAGTTCATGCTTTTGGCTGTTCAGTTGGAGATAATAGACTGTTATATTTGTCTGAGTTGGCTTTGAACCAGGATCCTCAGATCTCAGCATCCTGAGTAGCTAGGATTACAGAAGTGAGCTACTGGCTTCCAGCTGAAAACTACTCTTTAAGATAACTGAATAAATTCACGGGCTGGAAAGGTGGCTTAGTGGTATAACGCTTGCCTTGCATGCATGAGGCCCTGGGTTTGATTCCTCAGCACCACATAAGCAGAAAACACCAGAAGTGGCGCTGTGGCTCAAGTGCTAGCCTTGAGCTGAAGAGCTGAGGGACAGCGCCCAGGCCTAGAGTTCAGGCCCATGACTGGACCCCCCACCCCAAAAAAAGATATCTGAATAAATTCAATCAACATACTTCCCAGGTGAGGAAATGTTAGGAGGTCTGAGTGAGCTTCCATAAGGTAGAGTGCTTGATGGAAAATTCTAAGTAAATTAGTGGTAGAACCCACAGGAGACTTTTCATTTAGAATTCAGCTAGCAACGAGTCAACTGAATGAACTTGGAAAGCTCCTTAACTGCTGTAAACCTCAGTAGCCAAATCTGGCACATGGGCTAATTATATAACCTACCTTAGAAATTATCCATGTAGAAGGCTAAAGTAATGCTTGGCACACAGTGCTTTTTTGTGATCATGACAGATACCTGAAACTCAATAAGCATTAATTGACTACAATGCCAGGAACTGAGTTAGGTTCTCCAGAATCAAAGGCTAATGAGATTGACGTGGTTTGGCTATGTTCCCCAAAGTTCACATGTCAGAAATAGTGCTGAGAGGTAGAAGTAACTAGGCAATTGGGGTTTTGACCTCACAAATGGATTAAAGTTATTATCACAAGAGTAGTTTTGTTATAAAAGTGTATGTGTGCCGGGCACTGGTGGCTCATACCTGTAATCCTAGCTACTCAGGAGCCTGAGATCTGCGGATCATGGTTCAAAGGAAAGTCCATGAGACTCTTCAATAAACCACCAGAAAACTAGAAGTGGTGCTGTGGCTCAAGTGGTAGAGTGCTCGCACTGAGCTGAAGAGCTGAGGGACAGTGCCCAGGCCCGCAGTTCAAGCTCCATGACCAAAAAAAAAAAAAGTGCATTTGGCTTCCTCTTGCTCTGCTTCTCTTGCCCCCTCTCCCTTTAGGCCATTGAATGGCATAGCTTGCTTCCCAATCTCCACTTCATGAAAGAGAAGTTTCTGTTCTTTTTTTTTTTTGGGGGGGGGGGGTCCGGTCGTGGGGCCTGAACTCTGGGCCTGGGCGCTGTCCCTCAGCTCTTCAGCTCAAGGCTAGCACGCTACCACTTGAGCCACAGCGCCACTTCCAGCTTTTTTCTTTTTGCTTATGTGGTGATGAGGAATCGAACCCAGGGCCTCAGGCATGCAAGGCAAGCGCTCTACCACTGAGCCTCCTTCCTAGCCCTAAGTTTCTGTTCTTTACAAGTCAGTAGGTATTCTATTACAGAAGCACAACATGACCAAAAGATATTAAGACTAATAAGAAGAAGTGGAGATATGGCTCAAATGATAGAGGATGAGTAATGAGCAGAAACTCTAAGTGAAAGTATGAGACTTTGAGTTTGAGCCCCAGTACCAGCACATCCATCCCCCTTTACACACCACACACACATACACACATACATATATATACACACACACACACACAAGATTAATCCTGATTTCTAGAAATTAATAAGTAGTTTGTGAGGATTGATTATAAACTCAAATCTAAAGACTTTAGTTCTTGAGGTTGGCTGTAGGTATTGGTTCTAAATGAGAAAAATATGAGGAATTGGCTATGGAAACCAGAAGTGGGTAAACATTTTTTAAAAAATCAAATTGAGAGGCCATTGGATTTGTGGGGGTTCTGGCACTTTAAATTCCTACACAAACAAATCAGAGCTCAATGTAACAAGTACATTGAAACTAGAAACCACCAACTAACCCCCAGCTAGGAACTTTCCACATCAGCTAATCAAAGTTTTTGGGAACCATTGTAGTCATTGCCAAACCTGGGGACTTGGAAAAGATTTGGCTTCACACAGCAGGTGAATACACATTTATTGAGCTGCTTCCTGAAAATAGGCCTGAACCTGAAGAAATGTGCCAGCCCCATGCCTAGGAAGGCCATGAGTTCAACAGCAATGAACAGCAGGGCACAAACAGGTTAAAAAGGATAAAGGCTGACCACAGGATAAACTGGAAATTGCTACAAATCTCAGTTCAGCCCTTATCTGTATTAGTGGCATGGCCTTTCTCAAGCCCCGTTTCCTCATTGTGCAGTAGGGTTTAGAACCACGCTATTGCTAATTTCAGTTGGAAGGCATTCTGCCTTTCTTTGTACATGCTGTCATTCCATTTCTAGGAGATGCTACTCCTCAGAGCCATTAAGATGAGCTTGTTCAACCATCCATAAGGTTTTGTTTCAATCTCCATCTAGGTTGAAGAGCATGGGAACTCTGAGAAAGATAGCAGGAGGGAAAACGCTAGCCTTTGGAGTTGCCCTGGCTAAAGATGGTCTCTAAGCTGGTTGATCCACGTCTCCTCTTTCCTTATCTCCCTCCTTTCCCCTTTCTTCCACAAACACTGAATGGGCTTCTACTTTATATACTGCCAAGACCCAGCATCATATGTAAATAATATAGATGAGTTTAGAGTATGTGCCAAGCCCTGTACTAAACACTGTGTTTCCTCTCTCATTTAAGCCTATGACCAAGTCAGAGCTATAGATTCTACTATTATCCCCATTGCACTAATGAGAAAACTGAGGGATAGGTTAGATAACATGGTCAGGGTTTGTATCTGATTTATATGCCATCCAAGGGGGCAAAACCCAGCTCTTTCATAAAATAATGTCAATTGCAGGGAATTGGATAGAACTAGAACAAATCATGTTAAGTGAGGTAAGTCAAGATCAGAGAGACAAATGGTGCATGTGCTCTCTGATATGCAGAAGCTAGGTCTAAAATGCACTGGGATTTGACAAATTACACAGAATTCTAGATACTCAAAAGAGGATAGTCTTAGGAGAGAATCACAAAGGTGCAAGTGCCTCTTCATATGAATACATGTGTATATGTATATAAAATAATATGTATTCTGAAACAAACTCCAAAGATATGGAACCAAAGGACTTTTAAAAAATTATTTTTATTTTTTATTATTCTTTACCTTATATATGGTGTATATGTATATAAAATAATATACATTCTGAAATTAACTCCAAAGATATGAAACCAAAGGACTTTTTTCTTTTTCTTTTTTTTTTTGTGGGGGGGGTCCAGTTGTGGGGCCTGAACTCTGGGTCTGGGTGCTGTCCCTCAGCTCTTCAGCTCAAGGCTAGCGCTCTACTACTTGAGCCACAGCACCACTTTCGGCTTTTTTCTTTTTGCTTATGTGGTGCTGAGGAATCAAACCCAGGGCCTCAGGCATGCAAGGCAAGCGCTCTACCAGTGAGCCACCTTCCCAGCCCTTTTTATTTTTGTGTTTTAACTATTTTTATTTTTTATTATTCTTTACCTTATATATGGTGTATTCATGTGCATATCTGTGGGAGGGTGGGGGGAGGGCACAGAATCAGAGAATAAAGGGTAAAAAAAAGTGTAGCAGTGGAGTGCACTGGTTGTACTGGACATTAATGATAGTGAACTATGCAACACAGGGGTGGAGATGGGAGGGGGGGAATGGGAGACAATGAGGGAACAAGATGACACTATTTGAAAGGATGTATTACCTGACGTATATAAAGGTAATCCCACTGCATATCACTTCTAAAATGATAATAAAGTACATTAGGAAAAAAGAATAGCTCTTTTTTTCAAGAAGGGCAAAGAAAGCAAAGAGGAGACCTTCCAGGAAGGGCTTAAAAGATAAATAGGAGCCTGATGGACAAAATAGGAAGGCTGTGTAAGGATGAGGAACAGGGCAGTATAGGAAAGAAATGTGAACTACACAGTTGACTTCCCATGTCCTTCCAACCTTTCCAGATGTCCTTTCTATAAACAAAATGGTATTTATTGCTGCAAACTGACCAGTAGCCTCAGTCTACATTTGGCAGTGTGTCTCAAGTCCTTTCTAAGTACCCTGTTTACTTTAACCAATCATATTCAGGCAAGTAAAAAGACCCTGAGACTCCTATCTCCAATAAACCACAAGAAAACCAGAAGTGATGCTGTACTCAAGTGGTAGAGCGCTCGCCTTGAGCTGAAGAGCTGAGGAACAGCGCCCAAGCCCAGTGTTCAAGCCCCATGACTGACAAAAAAAAAAAAAAAAAGCAAAAGATTCTGAATGTTTTTTTGAAGCTGTTTGTTTTGGTGCTGACACTGGGGCTTGAACTCAGGTCCACGGCACTATCCCTTAGGTTTTTTTTTTTTTTTTTTCTCAAGGCTGGCTGGTGCTCACCTACTTGAGCAACACCTCCACTTCTGGCTTGCTAGTGGTTAATTGGAGATAAGTGCCTCAGAGACTTTCCTGTCCAGGCTGGTTTTGAAGTACAATCCTCAGCCTTCTGAGTAGCTAGGATTACAGGCATGAGCCACTAGTGCCTGGCAAGGAGCATATTTTGTAGTATTAAAAATACCCTTCCAATTAAGTGTGATAGTACACCCTTAAAATCGCAGCACTGAAAATGATAAAGTAAGAGGATCATGAATTTGAGGCACATCAAGACACTGTCATAAAAAATTAAAATAAAAAAATAAAAATTTCTGGGCACCAGTGGCTCACACCTATAATCCTAGCCACTCAGGAGAATAAGATCAGAGGATCATGGTTTGGAGCCAGCCCAGCCAGCAAAGTCCATGAGACTCTTATCTCTGATAACCTACTCAGAAAATACCAAAAGTGGCACTATGGTTCAAGAAGCTCAGGGACAGCACCCAGGCCCTGAGTTCAAGCCCCAGGACTAGCAAAACAAACAAACCAACCCTTCAAACAAACCTGACTTTAACTTCCAGCTCAGCTGAAAACAAAAATGCATTTCCTATCTTCCTAGAAACCACAGATCACACATAGGACAAATGTGAACATCAAGTATAACCTAAACACAAGATGCATGACACATGGTTTACCCTTAGAGCCTCACGAGAGAGAGTCTAAAAGCTAAGAAGCCAGCAGAGAAAATTTCCACCCACATCTCATACTCACAGTTCTGCTGGTGAAAGGAAAGAGTGTCAGGATTCTTGGATACAGCCTCCTCAGGGAAACGGCATACAAGACAGGGCCTCAGCTTCACGTCTCACATATACTTTTCCCAGGACCCAGCACCACTCACAGGCCTGGCGGCTGCCTTACACTATCTCTTGTGGACCTGTTGTTTAACTTACAATAAAGAGAGATAGTCCTCCTGTGTCTCTCCAGCAGGACTGGGCTGATGCTGACCAAGTCTTACCCTCTGATCACCCTTTTATATCCTGCTGTCATTTCAGATCTCTAGGAAACAATATATGTGTTAGCCGGATTCCCAAGCTAAGCACACACCCGGAATCTGAACTGGAGGTGGGGACTTAGGCAGAAGGATAAAGTTAAATTATTGGCACTGGCTTTCTGAGGAGCCACCCAGCACCTTTGCTCAGACCTGGGCATTCCCCGATTACCTCACCTACATCTATATAAGCCCTGAGGGTGTAACCACTCTGAGGATGATTTCCTTCATCCAGAAGTGCTGGTTCTCCTGGGTATCATTCTCACTGAGTTTCTTTATTGCTGAATCCCACCATAATCAATGCTGCCCATGTGCTGACCCCTGTGCATTCAAGGTGTCCACACTAAATCCCCATGAGTGAGGTTTTCCCAGAGCATCTTCACTCCACCTGACAGCACCACCCAAAGCATGTGTCCTTTCAAATGCCTTGCATGTGGCAGTATATGTGAAGTCTACAGAACTTGGATCCTATGCTCTCGTGGAGCACCCATCTCTTCAATGGGAGCTCCACTCTACTCCAGTTACTTCTTTTGTAAATTTGGTATAAATGTTAGGGGTTAAGAATATTTGGATAGCCAGGTGTTGGTGGCTCATGCCTGTAATCCTAGCTACTCAGGAGGCTAAGAACCGAAGAAGGTGTTTGAAGCCAGTGTGGGCAGGAGGGTCTGTGAGACTCGTTTCCAATTAACCAGCTAAAAGCTAAAAGTGGAGGTATGGCTTAAGTGGTAGTGCTGAGGCTTGAGTGAAAAAGCCAGATGAGAGCACGAGGTCATAAGTTCAAGTCCCTGGACTGGCACAAGCACACAAAAAGAATATATGAATAAAGAAATGAAAGTAGCGAGTGACAGCTACAGTTGAATGAAACAACGGGGAGATATATTTAGTGGAGACTTCACCAAATCATACTGGAGGGAGATATATCTAGCAATAACAAAAAATTCTAAATGTAAGCCGGGTGCCAGTGGCTCACACCTGTAATCCTAGCTACACAGGAGGCTGAGATCTGAGGATCACGGTTCAAAGCCAGCCCGGGCAGGAAAGTCTATGAGACTCTTATCTCCAATAAACCACTAGAAAACTGGAAGTGGCTCTGTGGCTCAAGTGGTAGAGCGCTCGCCTTGAGCTGAAGAGCTGAGGGACAGCGCCCAGGCCCAGAGTTCAAGCCCCAGGACCTACCAAAAAAAAAATTTGAAATGTAAATAGAAGACAAAAATTACTCAAACATACCAATACTATTTTTTGTAGTTTTTTTTCTGGAATCAAGCTTAAGTTTTACCTGTTGAAACAATAATACTTAATTATGTGGAAGTTAGACATAAAAGACATTTTTATTCATGGACATATACACATCTATCCATATAAACAAGTAATTATTTATATGGCTGAACATAGAATGTGAATCAACTTAAGGAACTACTAACGAGATGAAGGAGGAGGAAGAAGAACAAAAGAAAGGGTGAATAACTTTGTAATACAATGCAAATATATGAGGGCAGCGCAGAGAAACTCAATGAAAGCTATTGATCTCTAGCCTGATTGGGGAGTTGGGAAAGGGAAACATAATTCTATACAAGTAGGAGAAGGCTTGGCTGACAGGGAGGATAATGGAGGTTGAATACTTTGGAAATAGATTATTTGCAACTATAAAAATACAACAAAGAGGGGCTGGGAAGGTGGCTCAGTGGTAGAGCGCTTGCCTTGCATGCATGAGACCCTGGGTTCGATTCCTCAGCACCACATAAGCAAAAAGAAAAAAGCTGGAAGTGGTGCTGTGGCTCAAGTGGTAGAGCATTAGCCTTGAGCTGAAGAGCTGAGGGACAGCGCCCAGGCCCAGAGTTCAGGCCCCATGACTAGAACCCCCCCCAAAAAAATACAGCAATGAGGGCTAGGAATTTGGCTCAGTGGTTGAGTGCTTGTCTCCCATGCATGAGGCCCTGGTCCTCAGCACCACATAAGCAGAAAAAGAGCCGGAAGTGACGCTGTGGCTCAAGTGGTAGAGTGCTAGCCTTGAGCTGAAGAGCTGAGGGACAGTGCCCAGGCCCAGAGTTCAGGCCCCACGACCGGACCTCCCCCCCCCCCCAAAAAAAGAAAGCTACTCAAAAAGTTGAAAATTATTTTTGAAATTTTTCTGAGAACTTGTTTCTTTGTCTTAAGAATAGGGAAAAAATTGAGGGTTGGTGGCCCTGGTGCTTTTCACATACCAGAAGCAGTTGTTCCTGTCCCCACTTCCGTCTACATGTGGTGTGATACGTATTTTGTCATAAAATGAACAAAGTTTCAGAGGAAGGTTCCCTAGAGAGTCAATAAGTCAACCCTCCCCTTCTTGAAATGGTGTCACCCTTGTACTGATAAATTAGAGAACCTTCCTGAGACCACACGTCCAGCCAGAGCTCAAACCCCAAACTCCCAAGATCAGTGTGCTTCTAAGTGAGTACACTTGTGCATCATGGATCTTCTTACATCACGGTCCATTAACTACAGGGCAAACGCCCCCACAGCTTTGATCTGGCTTCCGCTTATGAAATTGTTCCTGGCCTCTGTGGGGCTTACATCAGAGGACAGTGACCGGAGGTGGCTGTTCCTGGAGGAGTAGGGATTAGGGGGTGGGGTTTCAGCTGTGGTCTGTATGGGAAAGGATAGACTCCCAGGTAGGTACACCTGCTGGATGCAATCTGTCACTAGCTGTGTGTCTCCAAGTATAATTTTTTTCTCTAGCATTGTTTTATTGCCAATAAAGAATGTAGACAACATGAGTACTGATAAAACTATGCATGTGACACACACCATGTATGTGACACACACCAACCAATAGTATATCTTTTTCTCTCTTTTTTTTGAATTTCTGGAAGATCTCAGGACTTTGCACATTCTTGTTCTACTACTGTTACACTCCCTGTAAGTCTTAATAGTTAGTCATTCTTTTCCTTTTTTTTTTGTTCAAAATATTTATGCTTATCAATAATGCTGGGTGGAAGTAGGAACATAGGAATGTTTTTTCCTCATTAAAATGATATCACCTGTTTCCTTCAAGACTATTTGTGTAAAATTACCTTTTAGAAATAAAAATAATTTTTATGTTTTTATTGTAAAAATACTGTACAGAGGGGTTACAGTTACATGAGCAAGGTAATGAGTACATTTCCTATTGAGCATTGTTACCCCCTCCTTTGTTTTTCCCTTACCATCCTTCCCTCCCACCTCCACCTCCACCTCCACCTCCACAACTACACCCCCCCCAAATTGTAAAGTTCATTTTTCAACATAGTGTCTTCTACATGTCTTCACCATACTGTCTTGTACATCTCATTGTTACAATGGGTCAACCTGTATCCCTATTTAAGCATTTTGTTTTTTCCCTTCCCCTCCCTAAATTACGGAAGTGTATATACAAGATACAGGGCACTAACATCAAATACAATGAAAACAGGGGTTGTAGCATGGGGGAGGAACATACAAAGAAACAAAAAAATCACATGGTACATTATAAAGATGTAAAACTAATTTTTAAAACTAAAAAAAAAAAAAGATATCACTAGGGGTTGAAGACATGGCTCAATTGGTAGAGCACCAGGCAATGAATGACAGTTAGGAGTTCAAGTTCCAGTCTCAGACCGAAAAGAAAAGACAAGAAAAGAAAAGAAAGTGAATATCACTAAACTGATTATATTATAGGACAAAAAGAAAGCAAATAGGAAGATGAGCCTATTTTATTAAACTGCTAATCGTTAATGGTTATCCTTCTAGATTTCTATGTGTATATCTCACTCATTTTTATAAAAACAGCACAATGTTATACATACTATTTTGTAGCTTACTTTTAAAGTTAAGAACAGATTATAAACATTTAACATATAAAAAACACTTTTACAATTTAATCACTCCATAGTGACCCATTGATTGCTAATTCAATTGTTCAAACCTATTCTCCTTGTAAGACAGCTCATTTCCGTGTGTGTGTGTGTGTGTGTGTGTGTGTGTGTGTGTGTGTGTGTGTGTGTGTGTGTGTGTGTGTGTGTGTGTGCAGATTCTGGGGCTTGACTCAAAGACTGGGCACTGTCCCATAGCTTTTTCACTTAAGACAGGTATTCTGCCACTTAAGCCACAGCTCCACTTCCAGCTTTTTGGTGATTAATTAGAGATAAGAATCTCAAAGACTTTCTTGCATGAGCTGTCTTAGAACTGGGATCCTCACAT
>NW_027204966.1:0-18746 GCF_024711535.1 Dipodomys merriami | reverse complement strand
ACTCTGTAGCACCACTGTGAACTTGTGACAAGTTAAAGAATTACTCTGAAGATTTAGAAAGTTCCTTTGCTGCATACATCAGCACTGTCCTTAAATCTCTTTTTCAGTTCAATTTTATCCATAAAGTATTTCTATCTACGGGATTTTTTAGCAGATATTTATAATTTAGAATAAAACTTATATGCATATTTTTTCATGGTCCTTTTGTGTATCTCTATATAATGGTAAGAAATCCTCAAAAGCTCTGCAACAGCTTCATAATGGCAGCTCTATTTCAAATGTGTGGAGACAGAAGATCACATTCCAGTAAGCAGCAGGGATGGGAATGAAAGGCAGGTTCTTTTATTTCTAGGCCAGTCTGTTCCGAACTCTGAACCATGACAGTATTCAAGCTTCTAAAAATTAATGGTCCTTTCCCCAGAGGACACGGAGGTTCTCAGGAAGCTGACCTCATCCTACTCTGCCCTGTTATCACTGAATATCAGAGGCTGAGTGGACTGAGGGAGCTCTTACTAACACTGTCTCTGCATTTATGACTCTCTTTTCAGATTTCAAATCTAAATTCACTTGGAGGTTTTTCAGCCTTGTATATTTTAAATCATGCATAGATACTTAGTATAAACACAAGCTTTTCTACAAAACTCCCTTTGCAAATCAATTACAAAATGGTTTTGTGTGTGATGTTAAAGAATGCAAATTTTGGGGAGGGGGATAAGTTAGATTTAAAGTAAAATAATACATACAAAGTCCTTGCATTCAGAAAAGAAAAAAAAACAGCACAATGTTAATAGAACTGACATTGTTTAAATTGATGCATTTAAAACAGAGATAAAATATCTTTATTATTTGAACTTTATATTTGTAATCTAGCATGTCAAACACAAATTAGACTTCTTTTTCTTTCTTTCAAGTGAACATATACCTTAAAATTGTATTATCTTTAAGTAGTTATACAAATGGGTTTTCTTTCAAGGTGTCAGGTTCTGACATGACATCTTGATTAATGTATCCCCTTTCAACATTCTCTGTTCTCTACACCCTGCCCCTGAATACTAGGATTTGAACTGAAAGCCTTGTGCTTATTAGACAAGCAAGCACAAACCTCCAGCCCTTTTTTCTGTTTACTTTATTTTCTCAGATAGGGTCTCTCTTTTTAATCTCTGTTTCTCTGCCTCTCTGTCTCTTGTCTCTGTCTCTGTCTCTGTCTCTGTCTATGTCTATGACTCTCTTGAATTTTAGGCCTATTTTATTTCCATTACAGCATTTAAAAAGTCTTGTGAGGAATAAATGATGATGTGCCCTATGTTTTATACCACAATTCAGATAGCATTTTAGCATTTAAAAGAATTTTTAGACCTATAGATTTATCCAGAGTGAATTAATGAGGCACAGGTCTAATGGAGGACCAAGTGTTATTTATTATCTTTTGGCCCAGGGAAACCTCAGACTGTAATCTTCCTACCTAGCTGAAATCACAGGTGGGAAATATCATGCCCAGCTTACTGAATGAGATAGGATCTCACTAGCTTTCAGTTATGATTAGCCTTGCATCCCAATCCTCCTGATCTCCACCACCCACGAAACTAGGATTACAGGTATACACCACCTTGATGAGCTCTATTTAGAACTCCTGAATTTCTTTTCCACCCACCATACAAAGCAGTTATGTGCACCCATACACCAAGTTTCCAAAAATTATTATTGGCCTCTCCATTCTCCTTTTGCCTCAAACTGAGCAATCATTTTTGCCTCTTTTTTTTCCTTCACATATTACAGCAAAATATCCCTGGAATCACAACATTACTGACACACTACTGAGTTCTCCAGAGGTCTTGCTCTAGTGGTCACCTACCTGCATTCCCTACATTTCCACTGTTTCTCGTTGCCCCCTACATACCCTAGCAATAGCTGGAGTTGTTGTTTAGTGTGTAATTCATTTGGTTCTTCCTATCCATTGCCTTCTTGATTTTTTTGAGATCAGACCCTAATCACCTCTTTCTCTCTTTCTTCTTTCCTTCTTTCCTTCTTTCTCTTTTTCTCTTTCTCCTATCTCCCTGCCTACCTCCCTGCCTCCCTGCCTCCCTTTCTTTCTTTCTTTCTTTCTTTCTTTCTTTCTTTCTTTCTTTCTTTCTTTCTTTCTTTCTTTCTTTCTTTCTTTCTTTCTTTCTTTCGTTCTTTCTTTCTTTCTTTCTTTCTTTCTTTCTTTCTTTCTTTCTTTCTTTCTTCCTTTCTTTCTTCCTTTCTTTCTTCTTTCCATCCCTCCCCCTTCCTTCCTCCATTCTTTCCTCCTCCCTCCTCCTCCTCCTCTTCTCTGTATATGTGTGTGTGTGTATACATGTGTGTGCATGGGTACACATGCATGCCAGTATTTGGGCTTGAATTCATGGCCTTGTACTCTCTCTTAGCATTTTTGTCTCAAAACTCTACCACTTGAGCCACATCTTTGCATCTTTTTGCTGGCTAATTGGTTACAGAGTTTTTTTACCCAGGCTGGCTGAGACTCATGATCCTCAGAGCAGATCTCAGCCTACATTTCCAGCCTTCTACCCTTGGACTACCCTTGGGATTCCTTGAACTCCAATCTGCAGGAGAGGTGGCATTCTTGTTTGTCTTTGAAATGCCCTGGCTTGGCCTTCGCCTCAGGCTTTGTGTTCTTCACATCTTTCTGCCTGAACACACTTTCTTCTGAACTCTGTGTTGTCTACTCCTTCAATTCAGTGTCCAGTCTTCAGAGTAGCTCTTCACTCTACCAAAGTGTGGCTCCTTCATCTCTACTGCTGTTTCCTCGCCCTGCTGCTTTATCTTCACAGCAAGTTAACTACCTGGTTGCTGCTGAATGCACATTCATTTCTAATCTGCCTCTCCCTTGGGAGCATTGGCAACAGAGGTCCCTGTCCACTACAGCCCTCATGCTTACAGCAGTTCGTATGTGAATGATGCTTTGCTTTAACTTACAATCTATAATCAGAAATGAAGTACATGCTTTTTCCTAAGCATGAGTAAAGACCCATTTATACCCTCAGAATATTTTTCAAAATGCAGCCATAACAAAGAAAAAAATGAACTCTCAGGAGAATTGAAGTTCAATGAAGAAAGTGAAAGTTGAGCTGAGTATGACCTGAAACCTGGCATTACAGAGACTGAGAAAGATAATAATGGAAGAAAGAAAATGAGACTGAAATTAAATATAGGAAGGTCAATGAAAGCCAGCTTCTGGGTCATGGATGGTGGAGCAGCAGAGGGAACCAAAATCTGTAATGCGCTATCTGTAATGCCCTGGGAAAAGAGCTGCCAAGGGCTACACTCTGTGTCAAATCTTGGGGAACCTTTTAATGAAGATGACTGACACAGTCGTGTAAGGTTAGTTGCAGAGTGCATCTGAGATGACAAGAGTGAGATCACATAGCTCATGTAAAGTAATTGTACTACAGGTAGTCAGAAATGTTGCTCGTACAGAAACCACACACAGAACAGGCCATGTGCAAGAGGAGTACAAACTGTTTTCAAGATCAGGATTCCTAGAATCATGTCTAATACTATACATGGCTAATTCTATAAACTATCCACTTGCATAAAAGAAAAAATCTAATATACTAGATGAAAAGGCAGACAAGACAGTGGTTCAAAACAGCAGTTAAACATGGATGTGAAACAGAGTTGAGCATCCCATACAAATAAGGCTGAAGAAATCTGGAGAGTCTAAATCATTGCACACATGCACAAACATGAACATGCTTATGCTTTACATACAGAATAACATAGGAGAATATTTCTGCATGTACTTGATTAAAGATACCTCCTGGTAATAATTTGACAACACTGAATTCAAAGCCAGAATCCCTGGGATTCGAGAACAGATCAGATTGCAAATTAGTTGAGCCATCTTCTCAGTCATTCACTCCTTGAAGCCTCACTTTTTCTCATGGCTAAAGGAAGAGCTCTAACAATTTATGTGCTATAATATTTATGACTAATTTGAGCTAGAAGAAGTATTACAAGTAGAACAAAGCTCATGAAGAATAGGCCCATTCCTATGAATGGCTTGAAGTCAACTACCCTTTGTTCACCATTTATCTGCCCTTCATGCAGCAAATATATACTTAGTAATTACTGTATGCCAAGCACCACTTTAAGAGATTCAACAGGCATAGATTATATTCTTTCCCATAGAGAATTCAACAAGAAGCCAAGTGTTGGTGGCTCATGGCTATAATCCTAGCTACTGAGAATCTGAGAATTGTGGTTCAAGGCCGACCCAGTCAGGAAAGTCCACGATATTCTTATTTCCAATTAATCACAGAAAAAGCCAGAAGTGGCATTGTGGCTCAAATCAAGTGCTATTCTCAGGAACAATGCATAGGCCCAGAGTTCAAGACTTATAACCAATAGCAACAAAAATTTAACAAGGTCAATTGCAGTAGCTTAAATTTATAATCCCAGTTATTGGAGAGGCAAAGTCAAAGACAATCTTGTTTAGAAAATTGGAAAGATCGGGGCTGGGAAGGTGGCTCAGTGGTAGAGTGCTTGCCTTGCATGCATGAAGCCCTGGGTTTGATTCCTCATCACCACATAAGCAAAAAGGAAAAAGCTGGAAGTGGTGCTGTGGCTCAAGTGGTAGAGCACTATCCTTGAGCTGAAGAGCTGAGGGACAGAGCCCAGGCCCAGAGTTCAGGCCCCATGACCGGACCCCCCCCCCCAAAGAAAATAAAAGAAAATTGGAAAGATCACTTCTGAATCAATAGCTGACAGTGGTGCTGTGTGTCATCCCAACTATATTAGAAGTATAAATAGGAGAATCATGGTTCAGGCCACCTGGGAATAACCATGAGGTGAGACCTTTTCTGAAAAATAAAGCAAAAATGGCTGGAAGCCTGGCTCAGGTGGTAGAATGCCTGCCTAACAAGCTAAAACACCACTAACATAAAGATGGAGGAAGAGGAAGAGAAGGAAAAGAACAGGAGGAGATTAATGAAGGAGGAGGCTAATTAAAGGTGAATTTGGCTTCAGGATCTGGCTAAGATTCTCTTACTGGTAGTAGACATGAATTTATTTAGCAACATGAAATTTGCATGCCCATGTTTATATCTGTATTTTCTTGTAAATCATATTAGAATTGTTGCTACAAAGATTACATATAGCCATATACACATATGCACACTTCCATGTTCTGCATTCTGGCAGCCTTATTAATATTGCTAAGCATAGTTTTTGTTTAGTTCACTTCTCCAAGTTGGTTCACAGGACTATCCTCAATAGATTCCACACCTGGGTTTGGCCAAAGCGATACTACTACTTGTACAGCAACTATGGGAAGAAGTGCCATGTATACCTTGACTCCCCTAGGTGGTGCAATGAAGCACAGAGTTCCCCTAGGGCATTCAGTGGTCTCACTTCATCATATGTCTCATTCTCTTTTCCATGCCCATTTCCTGGAGGATGAAATCATTTATCTTTCCTTTTTCCTCTTCAGGATGGTCTCTGGCAATTTTTCTTCTTATTTTGACTTGCCAGCCATTCCTAACATCCCTGCAATTTTGCCAGAACCAGGGTTGATATTCACTTGGAAACTTTTATTAAAATAAAATATCTAAGCAAGATGACCTTGGTTATGAATTTGTGCATCCATTGTGTGTGTGTGTGTGTGTGTGTGTGTGTGTGTGTGTTGGAGCTGGGGCTTGAACTCAGGGCTTATGGTTTTGTCCATGAGCTTTATTAGCTCAAAGATAGCACCCTATCACTTGAGCCATAGCCACTTTCAGCTTTTGGGTGGCTAATTGATGATAAAAATATCATGCACTTTCTTGCCCAGGCTGGCTTCAAACTATTGGCTATACATGTTTAGAGAATTGAAGTTAGATACTTACATATCATCCTGCATCAGACTCAACTGCATATAGATCACAGACCTTGAAGTAAGAGCAGATCCTCTGAAAATATGAGAGGAAAGGATAGGAGATACACTAGGACTCCTTGGCACAGGTTGAAACTTCCTAAATAAAGATCCAGAAACACAACAAATAAAAGAAAAGCTGGATAAAGTGGGATTGCATTAAACTGTGGAGCTTCTGCATGTCAAAGGACATAGCTAGCAAGATAAATGAATGATATAAAATACTTAAGTAGCCCTCTCTGACTGCCTGTAAGTGGGAAAAAAAAGCCCAAACACACAAAACCTTCAATAGCCTTTGAGAGTTTGGATGGTACTTACCCCATAGTGAAATACACAAAAGGAGCTATCATTGGTTTGCAAAATTTAATATTTTTAATCTTTATTTACCATTGATCATTTACTTTAGGCCATGAACCATACATTCCTTTACTTCCCCAGTGTATGACCTGTGAGAAAGAGAAGGGTTATTTATACGTATAGTGTGACTAACAGACATCACAAATGAATCCCCATGAATTATCATGGCATCATGCAGCTTGGTCTCCAGCTTCTCCACTTGCATAATGGAATCTCTCAAGGCTCTGTAGCAAGTCCGAAAATTGCTGGGCTGGTGGTCATTAGCTGTAATCCTACCTACCTAGAAGGCTGAGGATTATGACTCAAAACCAGCCCAAGCAGACAAATCCAAGAGATTCTTATTGCCAGTTAACCAGAAAGAATAAAGTATCGGGGTAGCTGGGGTTGGGGGGGGGTTGTTGAAGTGTAAATGTGGCTCAAGTTATAGAGCTCCAGCCCCGAATGAAAGAGTTAAATGCGAGAGTGAGACCCCCTCAGTTAAGCTCTAGTACCAGCAAACACACACACACACACACACACACACACACACACACACACACACACACACACACACACACACGTCCTAGAATTATGGTCACATGGTCATATGTTTCTCCTAGCTTTTTAAAAGTAAGATAGTTCAATTGAAATCAGGCTAACTTTTGTCATCACTTTCCTCTAATGACAGTGGAGATGTTAGTAGCAAATGAAGACACATTTCGGGGGATAGTGACATACCTATGTTTAGCTATTGACAGTCATCACAACGTAGGATATGTCTCTAATAATACTGCCAAATTATGACACATAATACAGGAGCAGAGGTTGGGTCACCACATCAACTTGACACCTCTTTCACTACTAATTTTACTTTTATATTTTCTATTTTTCCTAAAAGAAGGCTTCTAAAATTGGATTTATACCTGAAGGGTGTGAGATGTAATCAAAATTTAAATTCAGGTCTGTTTGATTTCAAAACCAGCCCTTGTTATGGTTTAGAATTAAACAATTAATTAAAAATTAATCATTAATTTCTATTATATTTTTATTTTCTTTAGGTAGTTACAATACAACACAGCACATTAGAAATACATTGCCATTCCCTGCCCCCCTTTTTTTGTCAGTTGTAGAGCTTGAACTCTGGGCCTGGGTGCTGTCACTCAGCTCTTCAGCTCAAGGCTAGCACTCTACCACTTGAGCCTCAGTGCCACTTCTGATTTTCTGGTGGTTTATTGAAAATAAGAATCTCACGGACTTTTGTGCCTGGGCTGGCTTTAAACCATGATCCTCAGATCTCAGCCTCCTCACTAATTAGGATTACAGGCATGAGCCACCAGGGCCTGGCAAGTGAAGCATCCTTTACTCATAATGGCTGTGAGCCAGTGACTGCAAGCAGACTCATACCCCCCCAAAACTTGCAGTGCCTAATGCAGCTAGTGCAAAGTTTTTGAAGGCAAAAGCCACATCAAGGCAGATGTCACATGGTATGGGAACTAGCAAAGTGTATTTTACAGAAGCAAAGCAAGCTATCCAGGGGTAACAATCAGGGTCAATCAAGGGCCAGTTATCTAAGGGGAACAATAAAGGATATGCAAGGGCAAGTATTCTCTGGAACACATTTTTTTCTGGAGCTAAACAACCCATGATACATCTGCAATTTAACAACTCACAACACAGCTGTAGTTCAAAGAGAGTCCTATGTCACCTCTATAGTTCTTGGAACTGGGTGAAAATTTCCTAACACCTATTAAGACACCAGGATGGTGCTGAGGACAGATAGTATTATTTAGACAAAGTATCCATATTTCACCATCTGAGGCTGTTTTTCATTTTTCTCTGATTGTTCTTGAAATATGGATACTGGTTCTAACTGGCAGCATCTTTGACATGTTGATGGATGAGAGACTTTCTAAAAACTCTTATAGGTGAATCCTAACCCTGGGTGATAGGCATGCCTGAATTGTTAGAGGCAGGGGCACAGACTTGGACAATAGGTTACTGGACCACCAGACCTGTACCATGAACTCATGAGACTCTTTGAACTCTCAAGTTCCTCATGACCCTTTCCCTGACCATGACCGTATTTAGGTCCCAACACCTCAGCATCATTTTGTGCCATGCCTCACGTCTCATGGCCCTCCTCAAGTCACCATGGCATCCCTCTCAACTCTCCATTAGAGTTTATCTGGTTTGTTTTTCTGCTCTTTCTTTCCTATCTACATGCCTCAGTGTTTTAAAACAGTTCTAAGTATATTTGAGGCTGTGAGTTTCTTGGGAACATGTATCCCTCACAGTTGTTGGCTTTCTAATAAAGACTCCTGATTGGAACTTTCAGACTGTGACTTCTCTCTATCTTGTGATCAAATTCCTGTATAACATTCTGAGGCTACTATTTACTTTCCTAAGGAAGGGCTTTAAGTTGGTTCTTTTTGTTCCTAAGTAGGTTTTGGTTATCTCAAATGTATTAAATCTTAAACATTTTTGGCATTTTAAAAAATTCACCCACATTTGTCATTTTTTTTGAAAATATGTATTTTTATTGTAAAGATATTGTACAGAGGAATTACAGTTACGTGAGTAAGGTAATGAGTACATTTCTTATCGAACATTGTTACCTCCTCCTTTGTTTTTTCCCCTACTGTCTCTTCCCTCCCCATGTCCCCAACTCTCCCCCACCATAGTTGTAAAGTTCATTTTCACCATAGTGTCTTGTACATCTCATTGTTACAATGGGCCAAAATGTATCCTTATTTCTGCTTTTTGTTATTTTCCTTCCCCTTCCCAAATTAGAAAAATGTATGTACAAGATGCAGGGCACCAGAATCAAATGCAGTGAAAACAGGGGTTATACCATGGAAGAAGAATATACAAGAGAAATAAAAAAAAATCACATAGTACATTATAAGTACATTAAAAACAACAGCAAGAAAGATAAAACCTCTTGTGTCCCTATCTTGGGATTCATTTCACTTAGCATCATCTTATATGCACATAGATTTTAAATAGGGATACAGGTGGACCCATTGCAACGATAAGATGTACAAGTCGTTATGTTGAAAAATGAACTTTACAACTTTGGTGCGGGGAGGGGGACGGGTAGCGGGGATGATTGGGTGGGGACAGGGAGGAGGATGGGAAGGGATTTGAAGGGGAAACTAAGGAGGAGGCTACAATATTTGATAAGAAATGTACTCATTATCTTGCCCATATAATTTTAATCCCTCTTTACAGTATTTTCACAATAAAAAATAAAAAAAGAAATAAAAAATGAAAAAAAGAGGTTGGTATAATTTGTGGAGGGGAAGGGAAAAACAAATCGTTTAAATAGGGATATAGGTGGATCCATTGCAACAATGAGATGTAACAAGTCGTTATGTGGAAAAATGAACTTTAACTTTGGTGTGCGGGGAAGAAGATTGGGTGAGGGGTGGGGGGAGGATGGGAAGGAATGGGAAGGGGAAACAAAGGAAGAGGCTACAATGCTTGATAAAAAATGTACTCATTATCTTGCCCATGTAATTGTAACCCCTCTGTAAAGTATTTTCACAAGAAAAAACGAAAAAAAGAAAAAAAGAAAGAAAAATTTCCAAGGCATCTCTGATGCCATCTCTCCCTTTCTGACACCTTACCCTTTAATTTTGTATTTTCTATTGCTCTTTCTATTGCTTGCATTTCTCTCCTCTGCCTAGATTGTACTTTCTATCACTCATCTGAAATAATTAAGCAACTATCAATGCCATCCACTAGAATGCAAGGTATAACTTGGACATGAAAGATGTCTATCTTTCTGATTCTAAATAGAGATTGAGGATTATTTGGGGAACTTCAAAAAAAGTTGCAAGTAACAATTTTCAGGTAACCTACCTGAAATATGTTTTAGTATCCCTGCCTTTTTTAAGTTTACATTTCAATGACATAATCTAAATAATTAGAGGAGGAATGGGGCTGGTGTGCAACTTCTTCTTTGAGGGAGATTGTTGATGACAATTCAGCTAAAGCACCGAAAGCCCTTAGGGGAGGAAGGCAGGGGTGACAATGGGAGCAACACTATCAGACATCCCATTCTCCAAAGGATAATTTTGTGTCTGCATCAATTTTGAGAGAGTTAATAACTGCAAGGCTATTAAAGATTCATCTGGTCTAGGGGTGACAACTTGTTTTCTGCTAATGCTGATGAGTTTTCTTTGGTCTATATCATGGTCTTCATAAAAATTATGCCAGCACATAAAAATTCTGAAGATCTATACTAATGCAAGCTGTGAGTCTTAAGAACCATTAGGAGATTTGACAATTCAAATTTCATTATGGCAAATGTTGGCTCAATCTGATCATTTATATTTGTTTGTTTGTTTATGCCAGTACTAGGGTTTGAACTGAGAGCCCGAGCTTTTTTGCTTAAGGCTCATGCTCTACCATTTGAGCCACAGCTACGATTTTGGGTTTTGGTGGTTAATTGGAGATAAGAATCTCACAGAATTTCCTACTTGGGCTAGATCTTAGCCTGTTTATTTTTTGAAATTAATTTAATTTATTGTTATATAGTTGAGATACAGAGGGATTACAATTCTTTTTTTGGGGGGGGTCCGGTTTTGGGGCCTGAACTCTTGGGCCTCAGCTCTTCAGCTCAAGGCTAGTGTTCTACCACTTGAGCCACAGCAGCACTTCCGACTTTTTTCCTTTTGCTTATGTGGTCCTGAGGAATCTAACCCAGGGCCTCATGCAAGCAAGGCAAGCACTCTACTGCTGAGTCACCTTCCCAGCCCGGGGTTACAATTTCTTAAGTCACCTATTCAGTACATTTCCCTTTTATCTGTTTTTTAAAAATTTAATTTTATTGTCAAGGTGATATACAGAGGGGTTACAGTTACATACACAAGATAGTGAGTACATTTCTTGTGGAACATTGTTACTCTCTCCCTCATTTTTCTCCCACTTTTCCCTTCTCCACAAGGTCCCCTCCCCAGGTTGTAAAGTTTCTTTCCAACATACTGTCTTTTGAGTATCACTGTTGCATTGGCTCTCATTTTGAGTAGCTAGGATTACAGATGTGATCCACCAGCACCTAGCTTAAGCTGCCCCTTTAAATGGAGGTATTCAGTAGATATTGATGTCTAACCTTACAATTGCTCGTTTACTTTTTTTTTAATTACAAATGTGATCTCCTAATCTCACAAGTGTTAAAATTGATGTTCCAAATTCATGTAGATAGGCATGTCATATTTTCATTTGTAGAGCTCTTTCTACATGCCACATTGTTTCCCAACACTACTTGAATCTAATCATTTGTAATATGCAGAAGCAATGACCTGAATACTATTAGAGACACAAAATTCAGGTAACACCTTACCTTAGCACCTCCTTTTTAGTACAATGCAGTTTGCTCAGGAATTATTGTCATTGGGCCAATCAACAGCTCTAACCTACTTGATTACCTAACTTGCAGTTGTGTTCCTACTATAAAACTCATTGTCTATTGAAGCAAGCACACAATCTTCATTTGTATTTCTTACAATCTTGCTCAAACCACATGTGCTGAGGGTCAAGCCTTCTTCCTAGAGTTGTAACCACTTTTCTTTTAGTTTCTAATCAGCTAGGGGAAAATAAGAAGCTAAAACTGATTGTATAGTTTGTTGTCATATTAGAAATTCCTTTTCTCTGTATCTTTAAATATTATTGGTTGCAAACTCCTTATTATCATTACACAAGAAAATTCCAAGTGAACAGAGATTGCAAAAGTTCAAAAGCAGATGAATAAGCACATCAGTGAGGACACTCCCAGTGAGCCACACACACACAAGTCACTGCCATTGTTCCATCTCTATTCTCTCTAGCAGGCTGACTGTCAAAGGAAGCACTGGAATTATTGTTGGGTTGCCTTCAGCCTTGAAAAGTCACTTTGCCTATGAACACTACAAGCAAAGCAGTATTGTTTGTTAAAGAGTACAGGTACAAGTACAGGAATATACCATAGCTAAAGACTTGTGCAGAAAAAGCACATAACCAATAGCTAATCCTTAGAGGGATATAAAAGTGTGATTCCTTCAGTCTGGATAATCCTGACAAGTAAGTTTCCACATAGTTTTCCAGAGTTTGGCTGTAGGATAGCAGTGATCAATTATCTACGACAATAGTTGACTTGATAACTAACAAATCACTTGGCGGTGGCCCTCCCTCTTCTGAGTGCTTTCTTCCTTACCTACCCATGTTCTTTGCATCTGTAAGAAGTCTATTTGACTCAGAGATCTTTGGCTCAGAGTTTGATTTGAAGGATACTTCAACTAAGATAGAATCACTTAAGATTTCCAGAATGTCTCTTATAATAGAGAATATATATGTAAATAGTTACAAGAGTAAAGTCACAGAGGAACTTCAGGGAAAACAATTCCATTTGCTCAAATTAGACATGGTGTCAAATTACAATGTGTCATTTGAAGTAAGTGGAGAATAGTCCTGATTAGATAAAATAGTACCAGCAGCTCAACTATTTCTGCCTTTGATTCTCATGAAAGTTGTATAAGTGTTTTTAAACATTTTATAGGGTGCTTTCTTATGTTCTAATTTTTATAAATGAAGAAATGGGCATTTGGAGAAATAATTCAAACTGTATAAAGTTGTTCTGCCTGCAAATGGCAGGTTTAAAATTTAAACCTAGTAAATACCTCCTGATAGTCAGAGTTCTTTATGGCATTAAAAGAAAATAGCCTTTCAAGGCAGAGCGAGGTAAGCTTGAATTTTCTCATGTATTAGCTGAACAGAAATTAACAGCTAAGTCTATTATCTCAACTGAAATGGAGATAATTAGTCTGAAGGTCTTGGTATAAGGTTTTACTAAAATGTAACATGTAATATATTTTGTCCAATGCTTGTCATTAAGTATGAATTAAAAAATAAGCAACCCTTTTGTGACAATAACAACGATCATTGGGGGCATGTGAAAACTTCATGTGTTACATCTAAAAATCAGTCTTCTCAGCCTCTGATGGGGTAGTTTAGTTCTGGAGTATAATTTTAAATGATGGAAAATGAGGTTGCCATACAAACTTAGAAACGAGTATTTAGACATTTATGTCAGTTCAAGTAGTTGACTATGTTCTGCAGAAACAAACCATCAAGGATTTTAAGCAGGGATGAAGAAAGCATGTTAGTCATGCATTTTGGGATTAAGTATACTGGGGGTCACATAAGATGGCAACCTAGAATCACTAAGAATGAAAGATTAGAGGCCTGCAGACTTTTCTGGAAGGCTTTGGGTTCTGATGTAGAATTTTACCCATTCTTATTGTTTTCTAACACTTGTAGTTATACACAAAAATGATTGTGAGTGAAATCAGAGGTGGGTGTGTGTGAGGGATAGAGAGATTAGAAGAGAAAGTGGGAGGTAAAGATGGAGAAAGACAGAAAGAGAGAGAAAAGGGAAGGAAGGAGGGAGAAAGGAAGAAAGAGAAAGAAAAAGAGGGAAAGAGAGAGAAAGTGAGAGAGGGAGGGAGGGAGGGAGAAAGGGAGGCAGGAAGGAAGGAAGGAAGGAAGGAAAGAAGGATGGAAGGGAGGGAGGGAGGGAGGGAGGGAGGGAAGGCAGGAGGGAGGGGTAAAAGAGAGGAAGAAAGAAGGAAAGAGAAAGGAAGGAAGGAAGCAAAACAGGAAATAGTTGGGCTGAACTATCATAAAAATGAATAAATAATCACCAAAAACATTGAAAGCATTCCAGGAATTCTAGTCAAGTCAAATTATTTCCTCTGAGGGAATCCGTGTCTATGACAGCCAGTCTCCAAGATGCAATCTGATGATCAACATCTCCTGGAACTCATAATCTTAGGTAGCCAGCCCCTCTCCCACATCAAATCAGTACTATAGATATGTGACTAACAAAATACCAATGGAAAAGGTAGTCTGTAAACAGTTTTCATCTTGATTCCCTAAATCACTCAAACATGTGTACAACCAAGCAGCTCCAAGCAAAAGTCATAATAGAGAGAAACAGGTTTCAAGTAGACAGTCCAAGCCAGCTTGTCCTTCCTTCAGATGACTAGTCCAGGTTGACTTCAGACTGCACTGCATGAAAGACTGAGAAAGGACAGACGAACCTAGCCCTTTGGACTTCTTGATCCACAGAAACTATGAGAATGTATAAGGTAATGATTGCTGTTTTAAGCTATAAAGTTTGGGCATCAATTACATGCAGCAAAAACTAAAGTACTAATATTTTTCGAGTCTATCCTATATGCCAGAAATTCTATAGGTAATTTTATACTGTCCTAGAAATTCTAAGATTTTTCAATACTAGGTATTGAAATGTTGTTCATTTCTATGCCTACTCTTTTGATGCAGAGAAAGAGAGAGAGAGAGGGGGGAAGAGAGAGAGAGAGAAAAAGAAAGAAAGAAAGAAAGAAGGAAGGAAGGAAGGAAGGAAAGAAAGAAAGAAGGAAGGAAGGAAAGAAAGAAAGAAAGAGAGATATGAACACTTAACAGAATTTTGAAACGTTAAGGAGAGTCCATTATAAGTGACAACAGTCTTTAAGCTATTTTATTCTAGTCTAGGGTTTCTTTAAACTTTGGTTAAAGAAACAGCTTGGGTAGACTCCGGGATGCAGAAATAGATGGATAAAATGCAATAGCAAAGATGCCACAAAATACTATCCTCTCTTATAGCATGAGCTAGGATGAAAAGAATGGGCTAAATCTAGGAGAAGAGGAAAAGATTTGAGCAAAAAGAAAGAAAGAAAGAAAAGGACAAATGAGAATTAATGAGAAATGTGAAGCAAAATGGATTGTCTCTGAAAGGCACCTGAGACTTAGTGCCAACCAGTAATTCACTACTGATAGTAATCAAATGTCCAGCTCCATTTTGTAAAGCTTTGGAATACTCAGGAGTCACTGCTTTGGTGGGTACATTAAGCAAGAAAGAAAGCAAGATACCAATGAATCAGTTAATACCTTGACAAGAACTAAAGTTTATATGTCTGTTCCAAAGGAAGTTTAGCACATTTAGGAGTTGAGCTTTTCTTCAAATTTTAGGTAAAATTATCTTCCCAGCCTTTTTTTTACCAAAAATTCTCATTCATGTTACTTATAAACCTCCAGGGGTTCATAAATATTCACATATACAAATTGAGTGCTGATAGAGTGATAGAATTTCATGCATGAGTGAACACCTTAGAATTTATTTTCATAATCTTCAATTTGTAAAGCCCAGAGCAGTTTGTTTTCTCATTTGCAGAGTGTGACTTTGGAACTGTGATTGATTAATTCCTTATATGAGAATCTTTGTTTAGAACCAGTAACAAAAGTATTCATAGCATTAAAATGGAAATTATAGGATTGAAAAATAAAACTTTCTTGTATAGAGAATTATACTGTGACCTATGATTGTGTCTCTGAATAACACCTTTGTTTAAAAGGGGTGGGGGAGATTGTCTGTCTTTAGTCAGTAGGCATGTAAGATAAAGCTATCATCTGACAATGTGTTTATGAGAGAACACCAAGGTGATATATTTTGTCTTTTTTGAAGACTGGTCATTATTCATTTTTCAAAGAGCTATCTTTATGCCAACAGAATAAAAATGATAATTTGTGTCCTGATTTCCAAACAATTTATTTGAAAGGTGTTTATTTTGGGATACCTTTTGGAAAAAAATGATTGTGAACCTTGGAATTAACACAATGAATGTACTTTATCTTCATTTTCCTTTTAATTAATGCCCATAGTTTTAAATTTCATTGTTAACTAACCTAAAAAAAGTTTTCAGTACACAAATCCCTGGCTCTGATGAAACATTCAGTCAGGGCAGTTATGGAAGATATAATACCAGTGGAAACAAAATTTTCCCAATGGGGAATTATTGTTGAAACTGTACATATAGAGTGAGAAAAATATAAAACTATGAAGTTTAAAATTCTCACCACAATGAAAAGCTGGTTACAGAACTAATAGGAACTTTAATTTCTAATCATTCTAACCTGCTGTATTTGGTAAGGTGATGTAGTTAATAAAAGAAATTCCCATATCTGGGAAAGTGGCTTAGTGATAGCATTCTTGCCTTGCATGCATGAAGCCCTGGGTTTGATTCCTCAGTATCACATAAACAGAAAAATTCAGAAGTGGCACTGTGGCTCAAGTGATAGAGCACTAGCCTTGAGCAGAAGGAGCTCAGAGACAGTGCCCAGACCCTGAGTTCCAGCCCCAGGTCTGGCAAAAAATAAACACTACAATAAAATAAAATAAATTCCCATATCTCAGAGGGTCCATTTGAGAGAAATTTTCCTTCACTGAGGTCAAAGACTGATTGAAAAATAACTTCCTACAAAATGATTAAAAGATTCATATTCTTTCATCCTGTGGCTTTAACAACTTCATTAAGTTGTTTTCAAGAACATTACTTTCATTTTTGTCAAACCTGAAGGGAAAATGACAGAGACAACTACACAAGGTACCTGTTATGGACTGGCCCTAAAGGAGTATGCATTTTCTTTGCTCTCATTCTATTGAGTGGAGTCACATTGCAGTAACTTTAAGATACTGTCAGCAATAAATTCAGTCTAGCTGGATGCCTAGAAAGAACAGAAAAATTCGATGTCAACAACTAGAATTGTCTACCATAATAGCCAAATGCTTTGTACGTTTTATTGTCATTGTGATATCTAAAAGAAAATGAAAAATTTCAATATTTAGGAAGAATAAACTAAAATATAACTTTTCATTTCCTTTTTTTTCAGTACTGCATTTTGAGCTCATGGTTTTGCCCTGCAAGTGTTGTACCAATTAAGCCATTCCCCAAGTTGTTTTTGTTTCAGTTATTTTTCTAAAGAGATCTTCTGGTCTATGCCTGGACTATTCTAGACCCTCTTGTTTACCTTTCCCACTTAAACTTGGCATAGGCCATTACACCCAGTTTTTATTGGTTGAGATGGAGTCTCCAACTTTTTACCCAGGCTGACCTTGAACCACAACCCTCCCAATATTTACCTCCTCAGTAGATTGGATTACAGGCATGAGACACCAGGCTTCTCCTCCATCATTAATTTTTCTAAGATCTCAAATTTGTCATTTTACAGTTCAGGGAAACAAAATAAACATGTTGCTTAGCCTTTGTGCTATATGAGCAATTCAAAATATATATTTATTTTTGTTTAATTTTGGTTTTGACATATGAACCTGAAATCTTTACCTTTAAACAGTTCACATATTCTATTTTGTCATTATTGACCTAAGTAGAAATCTAAAAGGGTTTATGTTGCCAAATTATCACACCATGTGGCCTAGAGCTCTCCTCACATTTTCTTGTCCCTGTCCTAAAAATTATTCTTGTAGTTTCTCTTCCTCTCAAATATCTCAAAATAAATCTCTGTGCTATAATTAAAAGAAGCAGTATACTCTGGTAATGGGAATAATGGGCGTGTTCTTGATTCAATTTGTTTCTCAGCTCAAGTTTACCATAAGAGCTCTTTTTGGTACAGGGATTCTCAAGGGAAATCAAGAGAATGTAAGAAACTTGCTGAGAATTTCCAGGACAAGTGCAAGGTGGAGGCTATGACATGTCTATGACACCTGCAATTTCCAGAGCAGCTTTTGTCCCCTAAACTAGGAACATCTGTCGATAACACCCCTGCGCTTTTCATCTAATTTCAACTCAGTCATCAAATATATTAAACTTGAAATGCTCTATTTCATGAAGGTGTTAGTATTGCTGTAATTTGTTGAGAAATGAAAGAATATTCATTATATATTATGTTAAACGGTTCTTTGTCTACTGAGTGACTTGAATAATAGAAGGTTGTCTTTGAATTCACCCTGGTTATAAGATTTTTTTTTCCTTAAGATTGCTGCTGGGCATTTTATCCCAGTAAACATATAGCAATTTGCTTTACATTAGGAAATTTTTGTATTTCTTTAAATACCCCACATTTTATTGGCAATAAAGGAATTTTCAAAAAAGGAGTAAGGTAGAAATATCATATTAATCAGTTTTCTAATTTTCCAAGTTCAATTCTTATTCTTACCTATAAAAGATAGTTGATGTTTACCTATTGATATTGATATTGCATACACAAGGTAATGAATACATTTCTTTTTTTTTTTTTTTTTTTGGGTCCAGTTGTGGGCCTGAACTCTGGGCCTGGGCACTGTCCCTTAGCTCTTCAGCTCAAGGCTAGCACTCTACCATTTGAGCCACAGCGCCACTTCCGTCTTTTTTTCTTTTTGCTTATGTGGTGCTGAGGAATCGAACCCAGGGCCTCATGCATGCAAGGCAAGCGCTCTACCACTGAGCCACCTTCCCAGCCCATAAATACATTTCTTATCAAGCATTGTTGCCTCCTCTTTTGTTTCCCCTTACCGTCCCTGCCCTCCCATCCCCCACAACTTGTAAAGTTCATTTTTTGATATAACCTCTTGTACATCTTATTGAGTGTTCATTTTAAAGAGTAATCAATAAATGTTTATTAACAAATATTTATTTTTGTGCTGCTATATGCTAGCTTTGGTCTTAAGATCTAGATGACAATCAAAAGAAGCCATAAACTCTAC
>NW_027204965.1:0-18754 GCF_024711535.1 Dipodomys merriami | reverse complement strand
AGCAGTGCAGGATTTGCTTCATTGCTCTGGGCTGTAGTACCACTGAGAGACTTTTCTGTTTTCCAACAATTCAGAGAACAAAAACTACAGTAGAATGAGGCCTTTCTATTATACATTCAATATTAAGGTAAGGTCAGAAAGATTTGGGAGAAAAATACCTATCAGTTACTTTCTCTAATAGTTAAGAGGTTTTCTTGGGTAAAACCTGATGAGACCAGGAATATAATTTAGCAAAATCAGATATATGTGGACAGCTCCTTGCTGACTTACACGACGTATCTGGATTTGGAGTAAAGATAAGCCCTATTAGAGAGAGAGACATTTGAAGATGTGACAGTTCTTAGAATTATGCCCAAGATGAAAAATGGAATGTCAGCCAAAGCACATATACTGTATTCCCTTCAGCAAAACAGGTGGTTATAAGAAATCACACATAAATTTCACTGAAAGAGAGCAAGCCCTGAGATCTGGACACTAGGAGCCATCTTATCCATTTCTGAGTGGCAAGATCATTGTTACTCTTAGCAAATGTTCCTTCCAGAGTTTACATGAACAATTTATTAAAATTCAGGTGAAAGCCTTAAATGGTTGAAAATGGTTTAAAATTTGATCATCCTTAGGGCCACTGATGAAAACCATTTGTATCAAAGGAGAACCAACAAGAAAATAGCCAGCTCTCCAACTGGAGGAAGATCAGGCTACAGTGTGACTCTCAATGCCACAAGGAGATGATAGCATTGAAATGTTATCATTAGCATTAGATGAAGGATTAGTGAGAATAATAGGGAACTATAAAATAAATATTTCAGGCCAAACAATACTTTTCCCTCCCAAGTCCCTGCCAATCTGGTAGTCATTGAATACCCACTAAAATAAAAGGATCTCAGATGGATGAAACACAATGGAGAATCCCAAACTGAAAATAGAGATAGTAGCAAAAAAGAAAGAGAAAGACATTGGCGAATTAACCACACATTAGGGTATCTCTAAAGAACTAGAATATTATGTTGATCTTAGCTTATTATTTTAAGAAGTTTCAAACCTAGTCTATTCTTAAATATCCTTTTCTGCCTCTATCTCCTAAATCCAATAGACTAAGTCCCATAGAAGCCAGTCCCATCTCCAGGTAAAAATTATTTAATTGCTTCTTCAAAGCTATTCACTTTTGCTATATAGGTAATATAATTAAGGGAGGGAAGTTGAACTCCCATCCTATTCATAGAAGACACATTGAAAGGGCCAGTCTAAATAACAGCATTAACACCAAGGATTGAGTTGCTGCAGACCCTTAAAGCATTCTACCAAAGTGAGGAACACATTGGTATGTGCCATCTAATCCACAGGCAGAAACACCAATTTGCTTTTATTCCCAAGAATGTCTTAAAAGAAAGCACAACAGCATTTAGGGTTCCTCCTGCCGTGAATAAAGCAATGTGGGAAGACAAAATTTTTATCAAAATATTTTTTTTGGGTAAATCATGAAAACTATCTACAAGTACAACTTCACTAAATGTGTATTTTTTCTTGCTATGTTGAAAAACAGTCAAATTATTCTACCATTAACAAAAACAATATGTTTTGAAATCTTGTTAAATGAAAGATTAATCATTAGTTGGGTTTATATTCATATGTGGAATTTTACTTTGAATAGCATTATGGTGATTTGAAATTCAAGGTTTAGTTATCGGAAGTAGTATGTGTAAGCCATCATTGCATTGGCTATATAATGGTAAATGCTGAAATGCTTTCTCATTGTGGAATACCATGGGGAGATAAAATTTCACAAGAAATATGCATTCACTCAGTATTAATAAAGACATGTTCATGGCAAAAGGGAAATAGTACATTAGCTAGTAAAGGAAAATAGATATAGCTATCCATCACATGGATTTTAAATGAAAAACATCATATTTAAGACAAAATAGCATTATTTTTAAAGAATAAAAAGACATTTTCGATTTGAGAGGATAAGGGAAGACATCATGGAAAGAATTAGTGATTTGAAGATGAGCATACATGTTTGATTAGACAAAAAAGAAGAGCATTTCAATTGAAGGAAACAATATGATAATCAAACAAAAAGGAAGGTGTAAAATGATTGGAAAAAGCAAATTGAAATAGGGATTTTTCTAGTATATTGAAACAACTCCTTTCTAGTATATTAACAACTACTTTGCAAAACAAGATATAATGGGAGAGACAGTAAGTGATTTGGGGTGGGAGGATTAATAGAACATTAACCAAATTAGTTTATTATTCATGATGAAGTAGTATGTAGCATTTTTTGCAAAAAGAAAAAGATATTTGAGATTGAAGACTGACAAAATAAAGGAAAGTAACTCCTTAGAAATAAATGTTTTGAGAGAAAGTATAAGTAAACAGGTAGAGAATAACAGAATTACAACCTCAATACAACAATGAAAGAAGTTTCTTGAGCAAGATGAAAAATTAATTTGGAAAAATAATCATTGCTCATTTTAAAAATCAGATTATAGGTGCAGAAGGTAGAAGAGTGGATTCAATACCTTATTAAACCTTTGAAATACTGGTCTTATTCAATTATGTATACAATTTTTGCAGTACTTTTAGAGGAGGGGTAAATAAACTCTTTAGAGATTTTTTTACTTTTTATCCTTTCCATCCCACCTACACAACTCTCTCCCACCCCCCCTCCCACCGCCTAAATTAAAAAGTTCCTTTTCAACATATTGTCTTCTATATCTCATTGTTGCGATGGGTCAACCTTTATCCCTATTTAAACATTTTGCTTTTTCCCTTCCCCTCCCCAAATTACACCAACATTAAATACAGTGAAAACAAGGGTTATACTGTGCAGGAGGGACATACAAAGCAACAAAAAATCACACGGTCACTTATAAATACATTAAAAACAATAGCAAGCAAGAAAAAAACCACTTGTGTCCCTATCTTGGGGTTTATTTCATTTAATTTCATTTTATCTGGTCTTATGTATATAGCTTTTGACCTTTTCTATGTGTCTCAGAGATATACTAATTATTGCAAATAAGGGAAACCATGGGACCTATGTTTCTTTGGGCCTGCTTACTTCACTTCATATATTTTTTTCCAATTTTTTCCATTTCCTAACAAATGGGGCGATGTCATTCTTTCTAATGGAGGCATAGAATTCCACATTTTCTTGATCCATTCATCTATCGAGGGACATCTGGGTTGGTTCCATATCTTAAATTATGTAAATAATATAATAAATAATGCTGCCTGCAATAAACATAGTTGTGCTGGTGGCTTTAGCATGACCTTGTTTTTGATCATTTGGGTAAATGCTCAAAAGTGGGATTGCTGGGTCATAGGGAAGCTCTATGTGGAGTCTTTGAGGAACCTCCGTACTACTTTCCAATGTGGTTGAACAAGTTTAGGAAGCGAAATTCTTTGAAAGTGTTCCAATAAGCATTAAGATTAAATGAAAAATATGAAAAGATAAATGATCATTTCTCTAATTGGAGTATAAAATAATTTCCCCATTTGCATATCTTAAAATCACGACTATAACCTGTAACTTGCCAGGTACTGTTTTGAGAAATTTAATAATACTGCACAAACAAGGATCAATGGCAAAAGAATAAATAGAAGTAATTTCTACACCATCTTATTTATGTATTTAATTACATATTTAGTTATTTATTTATTGTGCTTCTTGGGGCTTGAACTCTGGGCCTGGATGCTGTTACTCATCTCTTCAGCTAAAAGTGAGTGCTCTACCACTTGAGCGACAGCATCACTTCAGGTTTTCTGGTGATTTATTGGCGATAAGAGTCTCATGGACTTTCTTGCCTGGGGTTGACTTTGAACACAATCCTCAGATCTCAGTCTTCTCAGCAGCTAGGATTACAGGCGTGAGCCACCAGCACCCAGTCATTTTATTTCTTAAATGATTTATAATATAACTTTATTAAAACAAAAAAGTAATAATAGTTATTCTTTAAGTTGAATGCAAACCTTTAATAATACAATAATTAAATAGAATGAATTACGAATATTCTATTATAAGGAACCTTAATTACATGTGTAACTCAGTTTTAAAGCATTTATAAGCACATCATTGAAGACTAAACAGTCCATACAATATATAAAATGATCCATGTTTATAGAAACTGTATTTTAAAATTTCTAATCACGACTTTCATATTACTTTTTACAGATAAATAATATAAAAATTTCTATTTTCAGAGTTCACATGAATCTGAATTTAATGTACGTTTCACATTTAAAATGTAATTTCTGGGGCTACATTCTTATGATTAAGTATGGCTATGCATAAAATAGGTTAACTGCTACTATGGATATATTTATGTTGTATGATTGTTATGATCATTTCTTACATTGAAGTTATAGAAGTGTACTTTTTGCTTTTCATAAAGTTTTAACACACAACTATGTCTTTATCCTGAGCATAAATGGTCTAAAAGCCATTTTAGCTGAAAGTCGTTTTTTTATGAAATTGTAAACTTTTAACCTAAAGATAGCTACTTGAGAGAACTTTCTTTGAGCCACTGGTAATAAACATCATCTATCCCTGGCATTAATTAATCTGTGCTACATTTTATAACAAATCTTACACAAAGTATGAGCTAAGATCTACACACTAAATGCCAATGTGTTCCTAGATCAAACTAAATTACATATAATTATAGCAAATAAACATCAAAGTTAGAGTATCATAAATGTTTTAACTACCATAAATATTTATAAGCACTTAAACCTCTAAAATATTATGTGAGGATATGACTATAGAACACTTATAAGAACACATAAAATGTCATAATTTATTAGAAATTACATAAAAGTCAGTGAAATATGTTGGTACTTTTAGTGACAGACAAATCTAATTATACTGCAATGCAATACCAAGCATTAGAATACAATAGTACAGAAAAAAATGATGTAATTTATACAAAGCAATATAATCTAAGGCCTTAAAAACTTGCTGTTGATTCCTAGTATATACTTTTATACTTAATAAATTTAAATTTCTCATAAATTTAACATGTATGTAGGGCAAAATATATGAAGGAGAATGTGTAATGTTCATTAGTTTTTAACCTGTTATATAATTATTTTCACTAGACAATGATATAACCATAAGGTAATTAGTAACAGGCTATCATAACCCTTTCTGATAATTCTTTTGACATTATACTTGAATGATCTCAGTTAGAACTATGGGCTCTTTTTAAAAAAAATTTGTTATTGTAAAATACAGAAAGGTTACTGTTATATGAGTAAGGTAATGAGAACATTTCCTATCGAGCATTGTTACCTCCTCCTTTGTTTTTCCCCTACCATTCCTTCCCTACCCACCTCCCCAACTTCTCCCACAGTCCCCTCCACCCGAACTCGAAGTTGTAAATTTCGTTTTCAACATAGTGTCTTGGATATCTCATTTTTACAATGGGTTATCCTATATCCTTACTTAAGCATTTTCTTATTTCCCTTCCCTTTCCCAATTAGAAACATGTATATAAAAGATGCAGGGCACCCGAAACAAATACAGTGAAAACAGGGGTTATACCATTGGGGAAGAACATACCAAAGAAACAAAAAAATTACATAGAACATAATAAATATGTTTAAAACAACAGCAAGAAAGCAAAGCCCAATTGTGTCCCTATCTTGGGGTTCAGAACAACGAAAAACCCCGAATAGCAAAAAAGATCCTTAGCAGAAAGAACAGTGCTGGAGAAATATCAATACCATATTTCAAACTCTACTACAAAGCTATACTAATCACAACAGGTTGGTACTGGCACAAGAACAGACCTGAGGACTAATGGAAAAGAACTGAAGGACCAGAAATGAACCCACAGGCCTATAACCATAAACTTCAGTAAAGTTGCTAAAAAAAAATAGAATGGAAGAAAGACAGCCTGTTCAGTAAATGGTGCTGGCAAATTGGTTAATCACCTATTGAAAACTAAAGCTAGAGCTGCAACTCCAAGTTCATCAAAGACCTCAAAAATAAAAGCAGACACCATGAAAACAGTACAGGAAGGAACAGGAGAAACTCTTGGGCTTCTTGGTACAGGGCCAACTTTTCTTAATAGAGACCCAGAAACACAACAAATCAAAGAAAGGTTGGACAAATGGAATTTAATGAAACTGCAGAGCTTCTGCATGGCAAAGGACAGCTAGCAAGATCAATAGAAAGCCCACAGATTGGGAGAAGACCTTCACTAGCCATACAATGAACAAGGGTTTCATATTTCAAATATACTTAGAACTCAAAAAATTAAATCCCCCAACAACAAATCCTCAAAAAACCAAATGCCCAATAAATAAGTGGGCTAAAGACTTAAAGAGAAACTTCTCTGAAGAGGAAATAAGCGTGGTCAATAAACACATGAAGAAATGCTCAACTTATCTAGCCATAAAAGAAATGAAAATCAAAACAACATTGAGATACCACCTCACCCCAGTTAGAATGGCTATAATCAAGAACTCTAATAACAACAGATGCTGGAGGGGATGTGGACAGAAGGGAACCTTACTGCATTGTTGATGGGAGTGTAAACTTGTCCATCAACTTTGGAAAGCAGTATGGAGGTTCCTCAAAAGACTCAACAGCAGTTTTTTTAAACAATATATGTGTATTATTACATCTTGCTTAGGTTTTCAAAACTGTTCACAGAGAAAACAAATATACAAACAGAAAATCCCAATGAATCCAAATGTAAAACCTAAGATCTCTTCTTCAAACATTTTCTCTTCAAGGATCTCTTCAGAGCCTCATGCCACTGTTGATTATTTCATCTGCACTGGGATGGCACAAAGGAAGGTTAGCAGTGAGGCCACTCTTCAGAGTTCCTTATCTTCCTCCACATGAACCCTTGCTTGCATCTTCTACTTGATGAATGTTTCCAATATCTACCATTCAGGCTACAAAAATGAAAATATAGGAGTCCTTTCTAATTTTGTTTTCCCATTTTTATACAGAAGGAGGCACAGTTTCTTCTTTAAAATCCAACATTTTTCTCCTATTGCCATACCTCATTTACATTAGGTCCACATTCACCTAGACTACTACTAGTATCTGCTCTCTTTGAACAATGTGCCGCAGCCCCTCTTTCACATTCTGCTCACTGTAGCTAGCATGATCTTTGTGCCAGGTAAATGTGGATTTCTATTTATAATACTGTGCATGAAAGCATGTAAAGAAATGTGATGGACTGGTTTAAAATAAATCAAAGATGCTATCCAAAATGGTATCAAAACCTGATCAGTGACTGATGAATTTGGCTTTAGTCCAAATTCTACTACTTTCTATACTCTTCAAATGTGTACAACTTTTAAACCTTTGAGTTGACAGACAAGATTATGGTAAATGACTTCTCTGGATTATTTATTCCACTGCATCATTTATCTTTAAAATACTAGACCATAAAGTAAGTCTGAACAAAGAAATATTTGTGAGCATAATACTATTTTTATACCCACAGTTAGAATTAAATAAATAAAGCACCTACTCTGATGATCTTTTAGTTACTCCATGGTAATGTTACTGTTGAAAATACCGAATATAAATATAAATGGTAACCACCCATTATGTCTAGCACTTGAGTTATGTAATTCAACCAACTAGCTACAAATGGGGGTGGTTTCATGCCTTAGCACATAATCCCTTCCCTTTGGACTTAAAAAAATGAAAACAATCTTATTCATTGCAAAATATTGATCTTTAAAATAGAGAACTATCATGAAATGACATACTTCAGTGATCAGTATGAAAGCAAATATTTCATGCTTTTCCCTTACTGTAATAACTCCAGTGAACTTTTCCACAATCACATTCTGTCAACAGTCATAGAATACAAACCATTTTATGATATACAAGTTCCTAAGCCAGAAGCCACCTGTTGACAAAAGTGAATAATGGGTAGAAAGGAGAGTTTGCCTGGGGTAATACGAAAGAAAAGGAGTCGATAGTTTATATCCAAAAATAATTCTCCCCAAAATGATTAATTTTGAAGCTCCTAAGAAATTTTATTTGGTGCTAAGCTCCATAAATCATAATTCCTCCCAAGGAAAGTTTTCAGCATTCAGTCAAATAAGAGTCGAGAGATTTGCTTGAAATTTATCATTTAAAAGTAAATAGATTTAAAGCCTTTGAATCTGAGCAAATCTGCATATGCAAGAGTTCTTTTCTTGGTATCTTGCTTGCATTGTGTGTGTGGAAATGACTTGGTATCATTGTGTTCACAGTCAGAGAGCTGCAGACACAGGTCCCTAAGCAGCAGTTGCAGTAGATACACACCACATGGGTACATAAATAAAAAGTAATCGCCAGAATGAAGCTGTCTTCGATAAATATTTTAATTGTATGCGTTAACTGTGTACACACTATACTGTTCAAAATTACCATTAACAATTTTATAAGATACGTTCGCAATTATATGAATTCAAAATTCCTGGGAATTCAAAATTCCTGTTTTCTTCTCCCGCATGTGATATTAAATGTTTCTGTTTTGCGTGTTACATCTTTATGACTATATGGACCTCCTAACCAAATAGCACAGGCTAATGTAATCATTCAAATCTCCCTTTTATCAAAGCCTACCCACTCTCATAAAATTCATTCAAATATTGTCACAAAAATATTTTTGTGAAAGGCATGAAGTGCTCTGCAGCTAGTCAATAGGAATGTCCAGCAATTTAAGATAAACAGTTAAGACAAACATTTTAAGAAAAGTAGAATCATCTAGAAATTCATGGCCGATGTCTTCATTTGGACAGTGTTAATGCATATCTGAAATGAATGAACGGGCAAGTATCATCACTGGTGATCCAGAAAAACTTTATAAAATCTGTTTAATATTTTTATGAAGCTGGAGAATCCCTAACAGAATCCCTAATTGCTTTTTATTTCATTGTCTTGTAAAAAGGTAATATACAGAGAGGTTGCAGTTACACAATTCAGGTGATGAGTACATTTCTTTTTGAACAATGTTAGCTATTCTATTGTTTTCTCCCAATTTTTCCCTCTGGACCCCTCTCTCACAAGTTGTATAGCTCATTTTTTACATAGTGTTTAGATAGTATCTCTGCTGAATTTCACCCTTAGTCTCACCATTTCTGTGTTTCCCCTTACCTTCCCTAAATCAGATAAAATTGCATATAGGACATAAAATAATTATTTAAAAATCAGCAACAAAGGAGAAAAAGAAAAGAAAGAGGCCAAATTACATAAAGCCTCTTTTGCCATTTTTGGAGCTCATTTCAAAAAACATCATTTTCTATGATCACATTTGTTAAAATTTAAGTCAGATATATTACTGACACTTTCCTGTGGAAAATGCTCATACCTACTGAGACTTCTTTCCACATGTTGGTGGTTTTGTCTTCTATGTCATCATAATTCACAAGTCAAAGGGATGAGTTCTAACTAACTTGATATTCTAGATATTTTCTTTAATTCGAAATTTAAAATTGCATCGCTGATAAATTGCTTGTCAGTTGTTTATTTTCTTTACCAGTTGTTGCTGTATCAGAAAATAAAAGGATTTAACACTGGAAAGGAAAAAGATGTATTGGAGACACCAGTCCTTTCCTATGTCCCCATGAATCTGCAACCAGGCATCAGATGTGTAGTTATGGGGTGCAGCTAGCCTCATGCAAAGCTATGGGAAGTAAACAGTAAATAGTAGTGAAGCTACAGACCAAGTGAACTATGGAAATATTGAAATTTACATTTGCAAGAGAAATAACAGACACATGCTCTAGGTAAAAGAAAAAAAGTATGCCACTGTACAACACAGTAGGGAAGGAGAAAATCACCCTCAATGGGGCTTTAACCCTGAAACGACAGTAAGTTCTATAGGTATACAGTCTGGCACTCGACAAAAATGTCACCCAATACAGGTTATCTGTGATCTTCCTGGAAAGCAGATGTTTCCTAGATTTCACCCCTACCTCTCTCCCTCTCTCCCTTCCTCTCTGTCTCTCTCTGTCTCTGTCTCTGTCTCTGTCTGTCTCTCTGTCTTTGTCTCTGTCTCTCTTTCTCTCGATCTTTTTGCAATGGGAGACACCTATACACTATATCAATCAAACTTGTTGGAAAAGAAGTCAGGAAAACAATCATATTTCAGAAGTCCCAAAAACATACTTAGGCATTAATTCACCCAAAGACTTGTATAGTAAAAAATAAACATTCCTGGAGAAAAAAAGAGAAAACACTAATAGATGTAAAGGTATCATTCTACCTTGAGTTCATAGATCAGTATAATTAATAGTTTAAAATGCTATATTTTAAAAGGTACTTATGCAGTCAATAAAACCCATAACAAAATGAGATTTTTACATATGTAGAAAAAATACATTTGAAAAAACAAAAGCTTTCAAATAGCCAAAGCAACTTGAAAAGAAAAGAGAAATTCTAGCGTATTACAATACATGGCTTCAAATTATAATACAGAGTTGAGGTAAGTAACAAAAAAAGAGTGGTACTTGCAGAATGCATAGACCAATGGACAAGAACACCCATAGAGAACCACATAAAACAATACCATCTGATTATTTTCAAAAGTGGCAAAAGCATTCACTAGAGAAAAGGCAGCTTCTTTTGTAAGTGGATCTAGAAAAAAATCTATGAGCAGAACATTAAAACTAGCTGCTATTTCTCTGGACAAAAATCGATTGAAAATGGATCATATAGTTTAATGAAAGACTGAAACCACCTTAGGAACATATTGGGATATTGGGGCACCAGTTCAATATCTAAACATGGACTATTACTTACGGAATGATGCCAATACTTAAAGAAATTTCTGCATTAATTGATAGCATGGATTGAATAATGCTAAAACCTTTCTTAATCACAAAATACGTAGTGAGATTCTATCTCTCCCCAGTTTAAGTGACTGTCAAGAAACTAAAAGGAACAAATGTTGGTGAAGATATGGGAAAAAGAATCCAATATACACTGCTGATGGGAGTCTAATTTAGTTCATTCACGATGGAAAATGGTATATTTTTTTCTTGTTTTATTTGACTTTTGGCAATACCTGGACATACTTTCTTTACATTTAAAGGTATATTATTTTGTGTGAAGATCTGTATCTGATTTTTTTGTCTATGATCAGACATTAATATAGATTATGCAATTATTGTTTAGGGATACTATAAAGCGGTATATCATATTTATGCCATTGTCTTGATTCATTGTATTTTGTCTTCCCTCCATCTTGTGCTTACTAAATTGATCTGATTGATTTGGGTGTGATACATTCCTTTGATTTTGATTGTTTTCTTCACATATTCTTCCCAGTGGAATTCTTTGTAGTGCTCGTTTTATGATCCTGATTTCCTCTAATTTTTGTTTGTCATGATTGATTTTGGTTTGACCATCTAATGTAAATGTTAATTTCACTGGGTAGATCAAAAAGAGAATCACATGGTTTTAGCAGAGAGAAGCATGAGAGACAGGGCAGACTAGGTGTTTCTAACACAATAAATAGTTAATATTTAAGAAAATGATTTAAAAGAATGATATATTAATGATCAAATAATCATTAGAGTTATATATTAAACTCAACCTTAAAATGCTTCAACTTAAATGTTGGACAACTCCTAAATAAAATCAGCCACCATTGTCTGTCATTCAAATATCATTCCCATGTAAAATTTTACATTTCTTCCCAAACTAATAGACATCTGAAACATCTTCAGTAACAGATCTTTAATGATCACAATTAAGTATTAATGAAGAAAAAATAACCTATCTAAATTAACCTTTCTATATAATTAAATGACATTTTTGAAAATGTGCTCCAGTGGAACATAGATAAAAGTAATTATATGTGTTGATGGGCAATTTAATTTTATGTTGTTAATATTGTTTTAAACCTCCTTCTTTATTTCGTGGACACAAGAGTTCGTGACAAGTGTAATGCTGTATTTCTTCTGTGAATAAAACTTTGGGTTACAGGATTTGCAAGAGAAGACATAATTTTTTGTTCTATCTTTGGCTATATTTTTGTTATATTTGGTTTGGGTCTACATATTAAGAAAATTACCAGCTATTTACCAAAATTGTCTAAAGTTCTTAGATGGATGGAAAACATATTACTGAATAGACTTGTACTACAAGAAAAATTAACAGGGCAAAAGGAAAAAAATTACAACAAACAACAACATGGAGATACACAACAGAATATCATAAATAATAAACACATAAATGCATAGAGCACTTATTTCTCTTCAATTTTTAAAATATAGATGCATTTCTTTCTTTCTTTCTTTTTTGGTCTGTAATGGGGCTTGAAATATGGGCCTGGAAGATGTCTTTCAGCTCTTCAGCTGAAGACTAGTGCTCTAGCACTTGAGCCACAGCACCACTTCTGTTTTCCTGGTGGTTAATTGGAGATAAGAGTCTCGCGGACTTTCTTGCTCAACCTGGCTTTGAACCACGATCCTCAAATCTCAGCCTCCTGAGTATCTAGGATTACCAGTGTGAGCCACCAGCGCCTTGCTTATAGGTGCATTTCTAATGCAAGCTTATAAATAGTTCATTAAATGGGATATCACATATTCAGGACTATAACAAGAAATAATGTAAAGAGGAGAGGAAAATATTAATGTATTAGCAAAACTCTTATTAGACATAAAGTGAAATAATCAAAGAAAAATCATAGGAAATTAAAATACTTAAACTGTAGAATAATAATAAACTGTTGAAAACACTAGAAAATTAGTCTATAATGGAAGCAAAATATTCAATATACTTTACCCACTAGAAAAAATTAATCAAAATACTTAATATACTTTTAAGAGAGGAAATTGGTATAGTTAGAAAAGATTACAGAATGAGCACCAAAAAATCAGGAATGGCAGAGCTCATAATGTTAATTTTATTAAATATAAGTAACAAGGATATTTTACTTTTAAATATTAAAAACTAAACCTAAGTATATACTATTTATAAAGTAAGAATGTTATCAAAATTAAAAGGAAGAGTAACAGTAATAATTCTAAATGCATATGTCCCCAATAACTAATTTTGTAAACACAGAAACAAAAACATGGTAACTAAAAGGAGAAATAGACAAACTTAGAATTATATTTGGACAGGTCCCCATCCAATTGATTAACTGACACAAACATTGCTCAAACAATATACTTACAAGGAACAGTGAAAACATTATCAAATAGCCTAATGAAAGTAGTGCTAATAGACCACACACACCACTCAACATCTAAGAGAGAGGATTCATTTTTTTCAAGGACATATGTAAAGGCCAACATGCTGAATACTAAAATATAAAATTAAATATATGCAGTATATGCCAAATGTTTTAAATTTTCTTTAGGGTAAATTTTATCAATAGTGAAGTTAAAAATCATATTAGCAACAGAAAAAGCAGACTAAATATATATTTAATTATTAGAAAGTTATGAAATAAGCCTTGGGTAAAATTTCCCCATTTAACACAAATGGTGGTAGGCTTCAATGGATACATTAAACTCACCCTAAATTAAATGCACCAGTTACATGCACAATCAACATCTTGATTTATCTTTTTCTCACATACTTATGAGCATCTATTAGAATTCACAGAGGTTTCATTTTATCACATGGGTATAATGTACCTTGATCCCATTCATTCTTTTCATCACTCATATCTCTTCCTCATTCCCAAATCAGTCTCAGTCAAACTTCATTGTTCCATTTTCCCATGAATACTAAAAGTATTTGGCCTACATTTACTCTCCTTCTGTTCTGTCTCCTCCGTTGCACGAGTACCCACCCCAGACCAAAAAAAATGTGTTTATTCCCCTTTCGTGCATGTTTTCTAGTTAATTGTTTAATAGGGTTCCATTTGGGTGTGTCACAGGCATATATACAATATCTTATTTGTAGATTTCAAACTGTATTTATTGAATCTATCAGATTAAAAAGCAGTATTTAAACCTTTGAAAAAATATTTTGGGAAAAAAATAAGGAAATTAGTTCAGTTAGGTTGGAACCTACCATCTGTTCTGTAACAAACCAACTATTTACACATACATATAAGTGAAATTAAAAGTGTCTCTTACCGGTAATATTAATGGAAACTATCCATCATAGTAGCCTTAATGTGACACTGCATATTTCTAAGTACATGAGACAGATTTATGAGAAGAATGCTAAGTATAGTGAAAGAGAAGTGTACACCAGGTCAAATATATTTTTAATTTTTCAATTGAAAGATACTTGTAGCAAATACATCGAAGTATTTTAGATTTCATAAGCTTATTTAATACGAGCAAATGAAGATCCTATATTTGTGAGGGATATTAGAAAATGTATGCTTGTGTTTAATTAGCATGCTCCAAAATAGAGACTTACCTTGTCAGTGAATGTGTTTTTAATCTGTTATAAAGATGCTGTTTCTCTCAATGAAATAGATTGCTTCCATTGTACCCAGCCTCATGGTAAACAGTAATAAATTGTGAATGATTTTTGTAAGTAAAAACAACCACATGAACCAACTAGACAAAACACATAAAAATCTACATAATTTAAAGGAGATCTTACACTTAAAGAAAAGCCGTTGATTAGTCATGGCCTTGTAAATGGTAGTGTATTAGATTAGGGAGAAAATTGTTATTACCATATGTCCATATAATAACCCCTAGGATCTCTCAGTGTGCTTCCATCCTTAACATCCAGACTTTGCAAATGGGACTAAAGTAAAAGAATGAGAGACGGTGGATGGCCACCTGGATTATCCAAATGAATTTAAACTAATCCAATGAATCCTTAAAAGTAGAGGTCCTTTCTTTGCGAGAATTAGAGACATGTCAATAGGAGTATAAAAGTAGTTCAGTTGGCTTTGAAGGCAAAGAAAGGGACCACAGACAAGGGAAAAGAAATTAGCAAAGTATGGAGAATGCAGTCTGTTTTAGCACCTCTAGGAAGACACTCAGAAGTGACAACATATTGATTTTAGCACATCATGAACTTGAGTTTCCGATCAGCCCACCTGTAAATGAATGAATGAACTTGTATTGCTTTTTTTTTTGTAGGTAGTGGTCCTGCACTCTGGGCTTGGGCGCTGTCCCTGCTTTCTACAGCTTAAGGCAAGAGCTTTACCGCTTGAACCACAGCACTATTTCTGGTTTTCTAGAGGTTTATTGGAGATTAGATTCTCACAGTTTCCTACGCAGGCTGGCTTTGAACCCTGATCTGCAGATTTCAGCCTCTGAGCAGCTAGGATTACAGGCGTGAGCCACCAGCACCTGGCTTTGTATGGCTTTTAAACTTATTGTTTTCATTTTTTTTGTTTTTTTATTGTGAAAATACTGTACAGAGGGGTTACAGTTACATGAGCAAGGTAATGAGTACATTTCTTACCATGCATTGTTGCCACCTCCCTTGTTTTTCCTCTACCATCCCTTCCCTCCATCTCCTCAACTACACTCCCTCCAACCCTTCCACTCTCCCCCACGTAAATTGTAAAATATGCTATTCAACAGTGTCTTGTACATCTCATTGGTACAATGGGTCAACCTGTATCCCTATTTAAACATTTTGTTTTTATTTCCCCTCCTCAAATTATACAGACATCAAATACTGTGAAAACAAGGGTTATACAATGGGGTGAGGGACATACAAAGTAAAAAATTTACATGGTACCTTATAAATGAGTTAGAAATAATAGCAAGAAAGAACTAAGGGTTCATTTCACTTAACATCATCTTGGAATGTAAACTTGTTCAACCACTTTGGAAAGCAGTATGCAAGTTCCTCAAAAGACTCCACGTAGAGCTCCCCTATGACCCAGCAATCCCACTTTTGGGTATTTACTCAAATTATCACAAACAAGACCACACTAAAGCTAACAGCACAACTATGTTTATTGCAGCATTATTTATCAGAGTTAAGATATGGAACCAACACAGATGCCCCTCAGTAGATGAAAGGATCAAGAAAATGAGGTGTATATACACAATGGAATTTTATGCCTCCATCAGAAAGAATGACATCGTCCACCCGTTTGTTAGGAAATGGAAAGACTTGGGAATAATTATATTAAGTTAGCCAGGCGCAAAGAAACATAGGACCCATTGTTTCCCTTATTTGCAATAACTAGTATATGTCTGGGATAAGCAGAAAAGGTAAAAAGCTATGTGTACTTGTATTGCTTTAAATCATTGTGTTAAAAATCTTAGAATAATACCAAAATACACTGAAATTTTCACTTTGACCAGGAGGGGGAGGACTTCAGGTAAATACTTTCTCAATTCGAACTCATTCTTAATTTAGGTATGCAATCTTTAAGCAACCTACAGCTGAAATTACTGAAAAAATACTTGTATGCTTTGTTCATTGTGGGTTGGGGGGATGGGCAGGTAAAGCAAACCAGTAAGGCCAGATTCTAGTCAAAAGGTCTTTCTACAAAGAAAAGTGTATAGTTATCAGAGGAAAAAAGGAAAATCAAAGTCTGCATTTACAGAATTTGGAAGGCAACTCAATTTTAACAAGTGCATTGCAGGACTTGACCTACATTAGCAGAGAATGTCATGAATTCAGATTGATTATGAAGTTATCCAGATTTGGAATTAGCAAGCAAGTAGTTTAAAGAGGCTATTATCTCTCTCACTCTCTTTTTTTTCTCTCTCTCCCTTTCTTAAGTTTTTTGATTCAATTTCTTTTTTTTTAAATTGTGAAAATAGCTTACAGAGAGGTTACAATTATATGGCATGATAATGAGTACATTTCTTATCATACATTGTTGCCTCCACCTTTGCTTCCCCTTCCCATCTCTTCCCATCACCCCCACCCACTTCAATTCCCCTTCTTCCCCCTTCCCTCCCCCACCAAAGTTGTAAAGGTCATTTTTCAACATAAGGACTTGTACATCTCATTGTTGCAATGGTTCCACCTATATCCCTATTTAAACAATTTGTTTTTTCCCTTCTCCTCCAGAAATCATACCAATATTAAATACAGTGAAAGGAGGGGTTATACTGTGGGTGAGGAATATACAAAGCTACAAAGAAATAAGCTTATAAATGTGTTAGAACAATGACCTGAAAGAAAAAAAAAACATTTGAATACATATCTTAGGGTGCATTTCCCTAACATCAATTTATGTGACCTTTTCTGCTTGACTCAGACATACACTAGCTATGGCAAATAAGGGAAACCATGGGACCTATGTTTCTTTGGGCCTGGCTTACTTCAGTTAATATAATTTTTTCAAGTCTTTCCATTTCCCAACAAACAGGCGGGCGATGTCATTCTTTCTGATGGAGGGATAGAATTCCATTGTGTATATATACCACATTTTCTTGATCTATTCATCTACTGAGGGGCATCTGGGTTGGTTCCATATTTTAGCTGCGGTAAATAATGCTGCAATAAACATAGTTATGTTGGTAGCTTTAGTGTGGTCTTGTTTGTGATCATTTGGGTAAATACCCAAAAGTGAGATTGCTGGGTCTTAGTTGAGCTCTATGTGGAGTCTTTTTATTTTTATTTAAAAAAAAATTATTGTGAAAAAACTGTACAGAGGGGTTACAATTACATGGGCAAGATAATGAGTACATTCCTTATCAAGCATTGTAGCCTCCTCCTTTGTTTCCCCTTCCCATCCCTTCCCAGCCTCCCTCCCCCCGCCCCCGCTTCCCTCACCCTATCCTACCCCCCACCAAATTTGTAAAGTTCGTTTTTGACATGACAACTTGTACTTCTCATTGTTGCAACGGGTCCACCTGTATCCTTATTTAAACGACTTGTATTTCCCCTTCCCCTCCACAAATTATACCGACATCAAATATAGTGAAAGCAGGGGTTATACTGTGGGGGCGGGACATACAAAGCAACAAAGAAATTATCTTATAAATGTGTCAGAAACAAATGCATGAAAGAAAAAAATCATTTAAATATGTATCTTCAGGTTCATTTTCCTAACATCACCTTATCTGACCTTTTCTGCTTGACTCATACATATACTAACTATTGCAAATAAGGGAAACCATGGGACCTATGTTTCTTTGGGCTTGGCTTACTTTACTTAATATAATTTTTTCCAAGTCTTTCCAGTGGAGTCTTTTTAAAGAAGCTATTATCTCTTAACTGAACAAAAATTTACAAAATGTTCAAAGCAATGACTGGAAAAAAATTACAACAACAAAATCAAACATAAAGATTACTAAATAGAAATTATAAAGCAGAATATTTTACACGATAATTAACATTTAATTGTAGCAAGAGATTGAACCTAACAAAGAAAATATCAGAAAGCATCAAAATAGATTGGAAAATGTCATGAAATCATAGAAAGAAAAATAAAGTTAGCAGAGTGTCAGTAGTATACATCACACAAACAATGTCAAAAAGCTTAATAATAATCTAATTAGAATAAAGTATCAAACTAAAGAAGAAAATAGTAATGAAAGAATGCATATGGAGCTCATCTCACGCAAACATAGGACATTACATTACTTTAAATATTAAATGAACCATCCAATTCTAAGCATACAAATAGAGAAAATGAGATACAGAAAAATATTAAATTGATTAAAATTAAAAATAGAGTAAAATCTGAAAGTAAGTATAATAAACAAGACCCCAGGATACATCATTTATTTCCTGTCATATATACAGTGAGACATTTCACTTACAACTCTTTGTTGAGTTAAAACATCCTTCTCTAAAAGATATTCTCTGGTAAAATAAAGCTAAGAAAATGTATTGCTATCATAGAGCTTATAAACATTAAAAAGGCGGGCTCAA
>NW_027204964.1:0-18763 GCF_024711535.1 Dipodomys merriami | reverse complement strand
CCAATTAGATCATAAGATGTCTTTTTAGCACCGAGTCCCTTCTAAACTGTCATTTCACTCCAACTTCGGATAAGAACTACTGGGACATCACATTCAGGCAACGAAAAAGGCCTCTAGGGACAAAGCTTATTCCAGTGATGAAGAACCATTCAGATTCTAATAGTATGGAAGTAAGCATTGAGACAGGGGATGTTGTCAGATTCCAAATGGAGTCATTTCTGTCATACATTTCAAAAGTAATTAAGCCAAGAGATTGTAAAGAAATGGTTGATAAGCATGGTTTTCTGAAGCTAAAGCTTGTCGACCTTTCAACTAGCCAAAAATCAGAACTTTAGCTTTTTCTATCACCCACTATTTTGATGAGTATCAGAAACCCAGATACCCCCACCTAGGTATGGATACACTCAGCTTCTTACGGACAGGATGGTGGTCCTACCTCTGTTAATATGCCTAAAGATTGCATAAGGCATAAGGACAGAAATGGAAAATACAAATTTTCCCATTTGATTTATAAAATCCTGTCACTTCAGGCAATTTGAAGGCAAGTTTTACGTTCTAGAATTAGGAAGTATTTCCATGAGAAGGCTTTGATTTTGAAAAATGGAAAAGAAGCCATAAAGAACATTTTCCACTTGTTTTCTTCAGGCACAATTTTCTTGCATAGTAAATATATCAGACTGGTATACTTTCAACTTCTTTACAGTAAAATAAGAAACCTTACATCTTTTCAGACAGAGGATGAGGAGGACTGCAACCCACAACTTCATCTTGGGAGTAACAGAGATTAGAAGAGTAATTGTCCATGAAAAGTTTGTTGTTGTTGTTTAGTTTTGGGTCTTAAACTCAGGGCCTAGGCACTGTCCCTGAGCCTATTTGTCCAAGGCTAGCACCCATGAGCATATTTTATTGCTAGTGTCAGGGCCCTGATTCAGTACTAACAAAATTCTGAGTTACAAAATGAGGACACCTGAATACAAGTACCTGAGAATCTTGATTCAGTAATTCTCCTGTTGAGTCTGAGACTGCAGAAGTGGCTCTTATTGATTGGGAGCAATTCCTACATTTCCTTCACTCCCAGAGACTTGCCCTCTCATCATTTGGAGGCTGCTGGACAAGGACTGATTTGCAAGATACTTGAGTCAGGCAAGTTCTATGCCTGCTGTGTGAGCAGAAGGTACAAATTCAGCTAAGACATGAGGTGGAGCCAGAGGGTTTGCTTGGGATTATGTGCAGAAAGTACACAACTAAGGGCAGAAATAAAGAAGGGACAGGAAGTTTATGTACTAGAGGCCCCTCCTGAGGCACTGGATTTAGCCTCTTGGCAAAGACATGAAGGAGCTATGCAAGCCTGTTTGTTCAATCACTGGAAAAGAGGTTCTACACCTAGTGAGGTAGAATGCCTGAGTTGTGATAGTGGACAGTGTGAGAGATGTGGAGTCCCTTACAGTGCTGAGTAGAAATACTTCTGACAGGTAATGTTGGACTCCTGCATAAGAGAGGTGATTCTGAAGACAGCCTTGTGCACTATGTGTTCAATTGAGCAATACAAGTGTGATGGCCACCAACAGCTAGTCCTGTAGGTCATGACCAGGTGAAGGTGCAGGTAAATATGTTTGATAGAGTCAGGGATGAAAGGACTATGACATGGTATAGTACACTGGTGTGGTATAATACAGAAACTATGTGAATGATAAATGCAAATAGGATCCAGGACAACTTCCATTTGAATGGAGACAAAGTCAATTAATAAAACATAGCAACAACAGGACAAATCATGTCCCCTACTAAGGAGGATTGAATCTGTGTTGAGGTTCAAAGCCAAACCCTATGACTAAGTTTCCTACAGAGACCAATTTGTGCTGTTCAGATGAAAAGCTGCTCAGATGAAAAGCCCTTTGATAAATATCATGAAGAAAAGAAACAATGTTTTCCTTTCTAACATTTTATTATTCAACATAAATATATAAGGAATGTAAACTTAAACATTACAAATAAAATTTTATGCCATCCTTATTTACTCATAGTGAATTTACAGTTTCTTATGCTGAACTCTTTTTGACTAGCACTTATGTAAATTTTCTATTTCTCATGAGAATGTAAAAAGTCAGTAACTTAATATTGATTTGATATAATTGAAAACTACAGTCACTTTCATGAAATGAAAGATCACAAATAATCTTACTAATGTATGACTTGTACCAGGAAATTTGGCTTCTCTAAACATTGAGAATTTTTAGTGGTATTTCATGACTGTGACAACAATTAGTGAATTTCCTATTTTTAAAATGTGCATTTTATTATACTTTCGACTAAGAATCTGTTGAACACATTTCTAAAACACATAACTCTCCAAAAATAAGTTTATGGAAGCATGGATATAATTTTCAAAATATTTAATCCTTAGCTAGGTCAACTTTACACAGAAAATTATATATTTTGAAGGAATATTAGACAATATTTTCATATTAAATAAACATTTTGAAATGGTTACCACCATAAAGCTAACACACTTAACAAAGTACATACTTATATGCATGTGACCAGAACTCAGAAAATTCAAGAATGTATTTTTATTGTAAAAATACTGTACAGAGGTGTTATAGTTACATGAGCAAGGTAATGAGTACATTTCCTATCAAGCATTGTTACCTCCTCCTTTGTTTTTCTCCTACCATCCCTTCCCTCCCACCTCCACAACTACCTCCACCCCCAACCCCCGACCCCCTTCCCTGCTAAAATTGTAAAGTTCATTTTCAACATAGTGTCTTGTACATCTCATTGTTACAATGGGTCAACCTGTATCCCTATTTAAGCATTTTGTTTTTTCCCTTCCCCTCCCCAAATTAGAGAAGTGTATATACAAGATGCAAATACAGTGCAAATATAAATACAGTGAAAACAGAGGTTATACCATGGGGGAGGAACATACAAAGAAACAAAAAAAATCACATGGTACCTTATAAATATGTTAGAAACAATAGCAAGAAAGAAAAAACCACTTGTGTCCCTGTCTTGGGGTTCATTTCACTTAGTATCATCTTATATGGTCATATGTACATAGCTTTTGACCTTTTCAAGAATGTATTTTTGATGCCTTACTAAACAAATCAGTTGGGGAAAAGGAAATAAAAACAAATTATAAATTCTTGACAGTAGGTTAGACCATGCAGAAGATCGAATTTCAGGGATTGAAGATAGCCTAGATATTATAGAGAAAGAACATACAACTATCCAAGATATGATAGATCTATTCAACATTTGGAAGACATCATCAGAAGGCCTAATCTGAGGATAATTGGTGTAGGTGAGCATCTAGAGACAGAAGTTAATAGTCTAGGAAATTTATTTAACAGGATCCTAGCAGAGAACTTCCCAAACATGCAAAAAGATAAGCCAATGCAGATACAAGAAGCTTTTAGAACACCAAATAGACCAGAAAAGGACATCCTACCATAACATTAGAATCAACACAGGATCAATTCAGATAAAAAAGATTCTTAAAGCTGTCAAGGAGAAAACATTAATGACCTATAAAGGGAAACCAATTAGAATAACCTCAGATTTCTCAGCAGAGACAAAGTAAGAAGAGAGTGGAATAATGTATGTCATGCCTTAAAGACAAACAACTATCAACCAAGAATGCTGTACCCAGCTAAACTCTCCTCATAACAGGAGGTCAGATGAAAATCTTCCTTAGCAAAGAAAAACTGAAACTATATCTCCACCAAACCAGCCCTACAAAAGCTACTTAAAAATGTTCTACACATAGAAAACCAACAAGACCACAATAAAGACCAAGAAACCACACCCAAACTGAGAATCCAAGAAGTATAGGAAGAACCCAACTTTTGCATCCCCCAAGAAGGTGAATAACATGTCAGGAACTCCCAAACACCACTCAGTCCTAACTCTCAACATTAATGGACTAAACTCTGCATTTCAGTTACATAGACTGTCTAGTTGGATTAAAAAGCAAGATCCTACTATCTGCTACCTTCAAGAATCACACCTTGCCCATAAAAACAAACATATTCTGTTTTTTTTTCTTTTTTCTTTTTTTCTTTTTTGCTTATGTGGTGCTGAGGAATCGAACCCAGGGCCTCAGGCATGCAAGGCAAGCACTCTACCACTGAGCCACCTTCCCAGCCCCAACAAACATATTCTGAAAGTGAAAGGCTGGAACAAAATCTACCAAGCATAAACAGTCAGGACTTGCAATTCTAATATAAGATAAAATAGCTTTCAAATTAAAATTACTGAGAAGAGATAAAGAAGGTTGCTACATACGAATTAAGGAATCTCTCCTTCAGAAAGATATTACAATTCTAAATATCTATTCACCAAACAAACCCTACTTTCCCTCAAATCTCACATAAATCCAAAGACATTAATTGTTGGGGACTTTAACACACCATTATCCCCACTAGGGGATAAAACTCAACAGAGAAACTGCAAATCTAAACAACTGCCCAGATCAACTAGATTTAACAGGCATCTACCGAATATTTCTCCCAGTCCCATCAGAATACATGTTTTTCTCAGCATCACATGGAACGTTTTCCAAAATAGACCACAAAGCAAACCTGTCCAAATTTAGAAACATTGAAGTTATGCCCTGCATTCTCACAATGGAATAAAAGTAGAACTCAACACCAAAAGCCACCAAAGAAAGCCGTGTAACACATGGAGCCTAAACAACACACTGTTGAATCACCAGTGGGTCACGGAAGAGATTAGAAAGGAAATTCAAATGATCATGATATTCATCAAAATGAACACACAATTTACCAACTCCTCTGGGACACAGCAAAGGCAGTACTCAGAGGCAAGTTTATAGCTCTGAGTTCCTACATCAACAAATTGGAGAATCTGAAACCAACAATTTAATGAGACATCTGAACCTCCTTGAAAAAGAGCAGCAAGAAAAAGGAAATCAAAACAGAACTTAGAGAGTGGAAAAACCTCCCATGCTCCTGGATTGGAAGGATCAACATTGTGAAAATGGCAATACTTCCCAAGGCTATCTACAAATTCAATGCGATACCTAGCAATATTCCAACCTCATTCTTCAAGGAAATAGAAGAGGCAATCCAAAAATTCATATGGAACAATAAAAGACCCCAATAGCAAAAACGATCCTTAACAGAAAGAACAGTGCTGGAGGAATATCAATACCAAATTTCAAACTCTACTACAAAGAAATAGTAATCAAAACAGCTTTGTACTGGCACAAGTACAGATCTCAGGACCAATGGAATAGAATTGAAAACCCAGAAATGAAACCACAGAGCTATAGCCATCTAATCTTTGATAAGGGAGCTAAAAAAATAGAATGGAAGAAAGACAGCCTCTTCAGTAAATTGTGCTGGCAAAATTGGTTAATCACTTGTAGAAAACTAAAGCTAGATCCTTATATATCACCCTGCACCAGAATCAACTCCAAATGGATCAAAGACTTCCAAGTCAAAGCAGACACCCTGAAAACATTACAGGATGGAACAGGAGAAACCCTAGGTCTCCTTGGCACAGGCCAAAATTTTCTTAAAGAGACTCAGAAACAGAGCAAATCAAAGAAAGTTTGGACAAATGGGATAGCACGAGATTGCAGAGCTTCTGCATGGCAAAGGACATAGCTAGCAAGATCAATAGAAAGCCCACGGATTGGGAGAAGATCTTCACTAGTCATACAATGGACAAGGGTCTCATATCTAAAATATACCTGGAACTCAAAAAATTAAATCCCCCAACATCAAATCTTCAAAGAAACAACTGCCCAATAAATAAGTGGGCTAAAGTCTTAAAGAGAAACTTCTCTGAAGAGAAAAGAAGGATGGCCAATAGACACATGAAGAAATGTTCAACCATAAAAGAAATGTAAACAACATTGAGATACCACCTCACCCAATTAGAATGGATATAATCAGGAACTCTAATAACAACAGATGATGGAGGGGATGTGGACAGAAGGGAACCTTACTGCATTGTTGATTGGAGTGTAAACTTGTTCAACCACTTTGGTAAGCAGTATGGAGGTTCCTCCAAAGACTCCACATAGAGCTCCCCTATGACCCAGTAATCCCACTTTTGGGCATTTATCCAAATGATCACAAACATGACCATCCTAAAGCTACCAGGACAACTATGTTTATTGCAGCATTATTTACCATAGCTAAGGTATGGAACCAATCCAGAAAAAATGATTAAAAAATAAAAAATTAAAAAAGAGGGAATAAATTAAATCTGTAAAAAAAAACCCATTGTTTCTTTTGAAAATATCTAAATATCTCAACTCCATACCTAGTGGACATTCTTAAAACAGACATGAAAATATTCAAGAATTACCTCCTAAAGGGTAAGATGACTTATCTGCAAAATTCCTTAGACCAGATTTTCTTTCAGTTTTGCCTTTTGATATGTACACATGATGATATCCATGTTGGGTAGGGACACTGTCTTTGGACTTTACAAACATTCACCTTCTGAAACTGTGTCTTGGGTAAAATTACCAATTCTGTGACTGAAAAAAATAAAAATCTTGTAAATAAATTGAGTATCTCTTGAGAATGTGCTTCTTTAGAATGATACTAATTATAGAATTATATTTTCAAAATTAGAACATGGAGAAAAGAAAAACCTCATATACATACATAAAATATTAAATGAGTGTTTTAAAAATTATTTATCTACCAATAACTACTAAGATCATATTTTCTATAATCTTTTATCGTTTTCTTTAATTGGTATGTATTAGTTGTACACTATATTTTTGTTTTGCTGTCTCTATGCATACATAGAACATACCATTGCTGTTTACCCACTTTATTACTCTTTCCTATGTCATGTTCAGCTTTCTGTTTACAATTTTAATTGGCTTCATTTGTATACATAGATATAGTATACTTTGATCATGTGTTCTCAACACTGTCTCCTTCCTCTTTCCTCCTATTAACCACCCTCAAATAGTCTTTTTATATTTGTATCATATATTTATCTCTCTAGATTCCACATATAAGAGGAAATGTAATATTTATTTGGAATCTTGATCTATAGCTTTATATAATTAGATTCAAGTTTTATTTTCAAGAGTGATTATGTTCTGAACAGTGTGATATAAGACCACAAAAAATATTAACATTACATAAATACAGTTCATTAATTCTTGTCAAGGTTGTCTAACCAGTCAGTTTAGATGAAGTAACTTAAGTATACCACTATATACTAACTGCAAGAGATACTGACCAATATGTGCTAAATATCAAATTGGGTAATTTATCTTTACTGGTTGCCCTAGCTTACATTTCCACTATTATTATGTTATGATGTCTTTTATTATATACTTTCCAGCATGTTATAACTTATTTTCTTAATGCTTTCCAGTTTGATTGGGATTTAATGGAACCTTACTTTTAATATTTATTTAATTTACATTAATGTCTGTAATATGTTGGCAATTTCTTCACGTGTTCACAATTTGTATTTTCTGAAACCTATCAACTCATTTACACATTTATGAATTGCAATAGCTTTTAATTTGAGATCTATTTTTGAGCTTTGTGTGTTTTACATAAAAATTCTTTCTCTACTCAATAGTTCTAATTTGATGCAGTCCTATTTTTAATTCTTGCTCTTATTTTTACTCAGTTAAACTTTTATATAATAAGTAGATACAAATGTCAATAACTTTCAACGAGTTTCCTATGTTTTTTTTTACCTCTAAAGCTATGCAGTTTAAAATTTTTGATATTGACTTGAATTTTGTAGCGCCTAGGAGATTATGTCCTATTTTGTCTTCTTCATATAGAAAACCAGTTTAGTTTTTCCATCACCAATTTTTGAAAAGATTGTCTTGTCCATTGTATAATTTCCTCTCTTTTTTTGGAGGGGGCGTCTGGTCATGGGGCCTGTCCCTCAGCTCTTTAGCTCAAGGCTAGCGCTCTACCACTTGAGCCACAGCGCCACTTCCGGCTTTTTTTCTTTTTGCTTATGTGGTGCTGAGGAATCAAACCCAGGGCCTCATGCATGCAAGGCAAGCGCTCTGCCACTGAGCCACCTTCTCAGCCCCAATTTCCTCTCTTTTTTCAAAGGTATGCCTTGTCAAAAATATTTGTAATCACTTGATATTTTATATTATTTCTATTTTAAATATATGTGCTAAAAATTCACATCTGTTTCCAAAAAGAATGAGTATATGATATTGAAAATGATTGTATCTTTGAAGATGAGACCTAAATGGATTATGGCATATCCATAAAATGGAACTCTGAATAGGATGAAACTAAATAAAATAAAACTCTACAAATTTACAAAGATAAAAATTTAAAACATAAAACTAAATAATAAATTTAGGATAAAACAGGTATAAAAAGTATATTTACAATAAAATTTAAAACTATGAAAAATAATAATCCATTTCACATTTTATATTCTGCTACTTTGCCAAAGTTTCAGGTCAACTCATTTAACTTGGAGGAGAAATCTATAGCATTCCTTAAATACAGGATCATGTCATCTGCAAAGAGGGATAGTTTAACTTCTTTCCATATTTGTATTACCTTTATGATTTTCCCTTGCCTTATAGTCCTTGATAGGAATTCCAGTATTATATTAAAGAGATACTGAAAGAGTGGACATCCTTCTTACTGATTTTAGAGGAAATGGTTTTAACTTTTCACCATTAAGTAAAATGCTGGTTTCAGTTTGTCATGTAAACATTTACTATATTGAGGAATGTTGTATGTATTCCTAGCTTCTCCAGATATTTTATCATAAAGGGTTTTTTGGGGGGAGGGGGTCTGGTCGTGGGCCTTAACTCTGGGCCTGGGCGCTGTCCCTAAGCTCTTCAGCTCAAGGCTATTGCTCTACCACTTGAGCCACAGCACCACTTCCGGCTTTTTTTTCTCCTTATGTGGTGCTGAGGGATCGAACTCAAGGCCTCATGTGTGCAAAGCAAGTGCTCTACCACTGAGCCACCTTCCCAGCCCCTCATAAAGGGGTTTTTAATCATGTCAAATGCTTTTTTCTGTTCTGTGCTCATTCTTGCAAAGTCTAACTCCAATCTTGTTCCAGATCACCATGGTCCACATTGTTCCATCCTATTTATTTTCAGGATTTCACAAGTGATGGAGAAGGTGGAATTTGCACAGTAGCCCAGTAAAAGTATAGAGCAGGAGAGGTCATTGGAGGACCACAGCCCATAGTTCTACTCAGAATTCTTCTTAGCAAAAGAAGGGTGAAAATGAGAAAGAATGAAGAATAAAGAAGATGAGAAGGAATGAAGAAAGCCTCAAATGTACTAACAGTGCATGGAGAGGAAAGAGCTTTCATCATGTAGAGGAAAGGTTGCCTGGTTATTGAATCAGGAAGACACATCCTGATGATCAAAAGAAAGAGAGGAAGGAAAAATATAATTGCAAAAGCAATTAAAGTCAAAGAGATAAATGTCCCCAGTCAGTTCCATACATGCTGGCCCTCTTACAAAATGTAGGCAAGGTAGTTAACTTAGCCAGTGGAAGGTAATTCATCCTGAATTACCATCAACTCTATTTTTAAAAGATAGCAAGGGGTCAGAACTGGTGATAAATATTTGTAATCCCAGCATGAAATGAGTTTCAAGATCAGCCACAGTAAGATTTAATGATAGTATGAGATAATGTAGGTGATCCCTCAGCTATGCCTGAAGGGTAAGTAGGAACATTGTAGTCTCAGCTTAGCTCCAGGGGATAAAAGGATAAAATGGTAGCTAAAGATAAGTCAAACATAAAAATGGAGGCATTGCTCAAGTGGTTGAGCACCTTCCTAGCAAGCACCAGTCCCAAAATTTAAACCTCAGCATTAGAAAGTAATAAAAAAGATGGTAAAGAACTGGAAAGGGCATGTGCCTATGAAAGGTGATGATTGCAGAATTCTCTGTATCTGCAGCTATGGAACTAGACATGTGCATTCATATTGCTATGAACCTATTCATCACTTCATCTATCTATATACACATTTATTTTGAAGAATTAGTTCATGGAGTTGTGTGACTTGTTCCTAAGTCCAACTTTTCAGGAGGCTGCTAGACTCCACACACATTGAAGTCTGCCTCAACATGGAGGCATGGAATGATTTATTTCACCCAAAGCGTACTGGTTAAAGTACTGATCTTCTAAAAAGAAACCTCAAACTCACATACAGTACTGTTACAAATACTTGCATATGGTGGCATATCCAGGTAGACACATAAAATCTCATCTTTTTCAGTTTCATTAATTCTTTCCTGAAAAAGTATTTTGTCCTTTAAAAATAAATTATACAGCTCTTTTTTGATTTTGAATGTGTATCTTTTCCATTCCCTTTCAACCTCATTGTACAGTCATCTCTGTCTTACAATAAGTCCCTATATACCTATAGTGTCTAAATCAGGGGAAGAATCACTAGCCTGCTGGGGACAGCCATTGCTTCTATCTGCCTTGGTAAGGATGTCCAAAAACACAGGGCTCAGGTTCTTCTCAGTCATGCATGTGATAGTGAGAGGAGCTTTGTTTTCTAATGAAACTCAGAAGGGAAGGAATCACAGCTTCAAGCCTTAAATTCCTTCATTCCTTGGTTATAAAACAAAATGTCAGTCTGACCCTGTCCTCTTTATTTCAGGAGCCAGCATGGCCCAGAAGGTAGCTGAAGCTCAAACTTCAATTCTGCTGGTGGAAAAGGAGGCTGTGACCCTAGACTGTTTGTATGGGACTGGGGAATCCTATTATTCCATCTTCTGGAACAAACAGACCCTCGCAGGGAAATTAATTTTGCTTATTCATCAGAACTCTTATGAAAAGGAAAAGGTAACAGAGGGTTGTTACTTCCTGAACTTCCAGAAATCCTCAGACAGACCAAGAGATCCAGTCAGAGAAGCAGGGCTTCAGGCACAGGTAGGAATTACAGAGGAACTTTAGGGCAATTCACATACAATGTCTAGACACACCACCTAGTTGACATGTATGTCTACTACTAGATGTATGTCTACTACATCTCGTAGTAGACATACATGTCAACTAGGTGGTGTGTCTAGATGTAATAGACATACATGTCTACTAGGTATGCATGTCTACTAGGTATGTCTACTACATCTAGAATAGTTTTCCAATGATAAAAGCATACACACTGTTTTTTGTTTTTGTTTCTTTTTGGGTCCAGTCGTGGGGCCTGAACTCTGGGCCTGGGAGCTGTCCCTCAGCTCTTCAGCTCAAGGCTAGCACTCTACCACTTGAGCCACAGCGCCACTTCCAGCTTTTTTTCTTTTTGCTTATGTGGTGCTGAGGAATCGAACCCAGGGCCTCATGCATACAAGGCAAGCGCTCTACCACTGAGCCACCTTCCCAGCCCTTGTTTACTATTTAAGTAAACATTTAATATGCATGCCTAGCCTTGAGGCATTTGCTCTGGGACTTCTGGGAAATCACCTAATTTTATAGATACAGAGTTCTATATGAAATCATCCTATGAAGAAAGATCTCATCCCCTTGGCCTGCTCCATGTGCTTGCCCAGGATGTGTTTATCTATTTCTCTCATTCTCTGTATCTTACTCTGTCTTCCTATCTCTATGTATATATACATATATAAATTATGTATTAGAGAAAGCTATCTATCTCTATATAAATAGAGGTAGATAGAGAGATAATAATGGAAAGAAATCAAGACACTAGAGACCAAAAAAAGCAAACCAAAACTGAGTTTGAGAAATTAAACTGAGAGATTGGACAAGCAACAATCAATAACAGAGCAACTGAAGCATTATGTTCAAGTTTTTAGGTCATAAGAACGTAAATAAAAAGTTATATATAATTCATAAATTTATTATATAATACATATGTAATCTCTGTCCACAGAGAACATAAAAATTCTCAGCCAGTTCCAACGAATTAATTCGTAGGGCCATAAGATCACCACTTCAGTGGATGTTGTCCATATCGAATATGATTACTGTATCTTACAACTCAAGAATTGTGATTCCCAATATCATACTGGAAGAATTCCCTAACCAAAAAATAGCAATAGAATTAAAAGTTAACAACAAAGCATAGCAGCAGAACAAGTCCAAGATGTTTCTGACTCCATAGCTTTATACTCAGCAGGTTGAGTCAGCAAGATCAGAAAAACAAATATAAACATTGGATAGGACATAACAAGGTACAAGCTGAATTAGTACTCTGAGGAAAAGTAATTCATGTGGAATAAAATTGTAGGAAACTTCAAAGCTATTGCACTAAGCCTGAAAGAATAATATTTTGTGAGACTAAATCATGAAGGGGAAGATGAAGAGATCCTTGAGTATTGATCCTTATGAGTGAGAACTGTCTGCTCAGCCTGTGAGTCAACAACATGCTCTTACCTTGTAACTCACTTGATGGTTTATATCTGTAATTCCTAATCTAGGCTGTTGGCTACTAAGAGGCAAAGTTCTTTTTTCCATATTTATGTTTTATTGATTTCTGTATCAGACAGAGAAACTTACCACAACTGCTTATTCACCAAAACAAGACATTACAGAAAGCAGATGCAGAAACAGGAAAATCCAGCTGCATCTTGCAAAAGTCTTTTGTAAGAAATTTGCAAAGATGGGAAACAAAACCACTCTTCTAATTTATTTGTTTTTGTCTTTACAAATGTGGTTATATTTTGTAAAATAAGTTCTTTCCATATTTCATATTAAATTTTACTATCATTGTTAATTAAGTTTCATAAATTTAACAATAGATCATTAATAAATTAGGGATTATTGTCATTTAAGTGGATAAATGAAAGTTAAATAAAAGTGGATAAATGAAAGTTAAATAAAAGTGGATAAATGAAAGTTAAATAAAAATTAATTCCTAATATGATAAATATTTGTACATATTATTCAGAAAACAAAATCTATTTTGGGGAATCAATCTTCAGAATTTTAGATGGTCAGATCAAAAATGGGCAAGAACTTCCTCAAATGAAGCAAATTTGATCAGGAGATAATAATGCCATGTATCTTGGTACAATTTTTTCAGTAGTTTTGCTAAAATAAACTACAAAGACTAGGCCAGAGACATGCCTAAAGAACCTTTCTTTCTGGTTGGCATAATTTGAAGTAGAAAAGATCTGAGTATTGAGTAGCTCAAGCTTATTATCTTAGCTGCCCAGGAATCTGAGGTACATAGGATCAGTCCAGCAAAAAGCTGGACTGGTGGCATGGTTCAGCTATGAGAGTTCCAGAAAATCAAACAAACTGGAGTGAGAATGCACTACCTGCAAATTAATAAAAAATGAAACAAGAAATTCTCATCTCAGAGTGAGTAGCATTGATTAAGTATGTTTAGCACTTAGTATGGAGCACATTCTATCATATACTGCAAATCACTTGTAGAACACAGAGTGAAGCAGAACTCTTCTGGTTATTATAATTGACATTTATACTAACAATATCTAGTAACTAAACAGGGACAGGAGCAAATTCCAAGCAGAAAATAGTGATCACCAAATAAAGTACAAATTCTTCTTCTATTTGGAATAAAGCATGATGCATCAACATGTAAACTATTTATTACTTTAATCCAAAATATGTATATATTTGTTACTGAGCTGTATTTTACTATATCTGCAAATATAAATTATTGGTTTTACTCCATAAAATTTTCCACGTCAAAGTCACACACATACATATGCACACACACACGTATGCATGCACACACATAGATGCATACACACAAATACTTTCCTACATTCTGTTGAATATTGATTCAAGAATCTCAATTGGGGGGTAGTGGGATGGGAAGAGCAAACAAAGGAGGAGGCAACAATGCTTGATAAGAAATGTACTCATTACCTTGCCCATGTAATTGTAACCCCTCTGTACGGTATTTTCACAATAAAAAAAAAAAAAGAATCTCAATTGTCACTCAGGCCATCTAGCATGTAAGGAAAAGCTAATAAAGACTTTCAATACACTAATGCTACTTAGATATATACCTATGATTTACTAAATGATATAGAAATAATGATATCATGACTTCGAATATATAAAAGCTATAATACCCATTCAGCCTATTATTATTTAAATGTCAAAGTTCTATTCTAGAGGTAAATTTGGTTTAAAGTAGAACGTTTCAAACAAAAGAGCAAGAAATATGAGGTTAAGCAGAGTGAGGAACCAAAGCTTCTGTCTGTGGCATGAAGCTTGATAGGTTATGAATTGATCTCTTGATATACTAAGAGAGGGAGGCCCTCTGACCTGGCCTACAGGGAGTAACTAGAGCAATCTGGAACAAGGATTGTGTGAAACAGCTGGTAAGTGACAGAAGAACTGTGCCTTGGACTACCAGACTGTCATAAATATTGCACTCTTAATCAGAAAGCATCTGTCTTTTTATTTCCTTCCCAGCCATCTCTGCCTCACGTTTAATCGATGCAAAATGCTTCTCTTAACAGGTGCACTAGTGTTTACAAATTTAAACCCTTATTTAAATGAAGCTTACAACCAGAGATGTTTCAATTAACAGTACAATACCTTAGAAAAAGGAATCACATTAACATTTGTGCAAATCCAAACCTTGTTTTGCACTGGTGAAATTTTGTTAATAGAAAATTAAGAGTACAGATGCCACAAGGAGCTAAAGAAGACTGGAGTTTAAGTAATTTTAGAGAAACAATATATCTGAATGGGACACACATAAAATATTGGAAAAAGATGTTTAAAATGTCAAGGTCCATTAAAAATAGAACAAATAATGTCCTGCCAACCTGTAAAAAATTATTTTTATATCATTCACTTTTTCCCTACAGTATAGTTTTCCTCTTATCAAGATTTAATCATTAAAAAGAGGTTTATTTTGTTATCCATGGTTTTGCGGTTCAGCTTCAGTTACATATAATTGATCATAATCTGTAAATATTCAGTGAAAAATTCCAGAAATAAACAATTCATTAGTTTCAAGTTGCATCCTTTTATTACTGATAGCATAGTGAGATTGGGAGCCAGGTTTCCTCATCCTGACACACAGTGTAGCTCACTTCTCTGCAGTGTATCTGTACAGCCTACACTACTCTCCTATTGATTACCTAATTCTGTCAGTCATCAGGCTGACTGATGCTCTCACTGCAAAAGAGCTCAAGTAGCCTTTCTTTGATTTAACATTGTGTCCTAAATGTACAATAGTTTAATTGAGAGCTGTATTACAGCATATTATGAAAACAATTATCATTTGTCACCATTGTTATTCACTACCTGGCACCAGTTTGTATGGAGAAACCAGTCTTACAGAGCTCAGGGGTCTCTGCCATTTCAAGCATGCATTAGGGTTCTGGAAAGTGTCCCCAGTAGAAGGGTAATAGTCTCATATTTGTTCTTACATGGTAAAGAGCATATATTTTCAGAAATTCTAATATATACAACATAGCAACATGGGCTAAATTTTAGGTTATTCCTTCAAAATGTGGATGAAATTTGGTTAATTTAGAATACATATACTTTTGTGTGTGAAAGCAAGAGAATTGTTCATTGTAGATATTTGTTTAAAATGAGTACACATAACCTGAGTTTCAGTGGTTCATGTCTGTAATACTAGTTACTAGGTGGCTGACATGTAGAGGATCACAGTGCAAAACAAACTTGGTCTGCAGAATCTATGAGATCCCATTCTAAAATAAATAGCAAAAAGCCACACCAGAGGTGTGGCAGAACATCAGCAGGAATCATCCAGCAAATAGAATAAGAACCCTGAGTTCAAATCCTGGAACCGGCATCCCCCAAAAATGTCATAGATAATATAGAGAAGCCAAGTGAATATTGAATGTGATATAAATCTGTAAAACCATAGCCTCTCTGTACTCTATTCTCTCTTATTTATTTATTTATTTTACAGAAAGAGGAATTGAACAATTACTCTTATTAACTAAAGTTTAATTTTCTATTTTTGGGGGAGGACTATCAGTATTGGGGATGGAATTGAGGGCCTTATAGTCTCCCTCACAGCTAGTGACTATCTGCTCACAGCTGTTGCCCTACCACCTGAGCCTCACCTCCAGTCTATTAACTGCACTCTTAGACAAATACCATGGCAGATTCTTTGGGAGAGATCATGGCAAATTTGAGAGAGCAATGTTCAGTCAGCTGATTATTTCCATGGAAAAGGAAAACCCCAATATTTCCAAAAATTTATTTTTAATAAGGAAATTAAATTGGTGGACTTAATCTTGCCGTTGGGCTTCTAATTTGGAACCTTTATGCAATAGTTTAAAATGTGGCCTGAATGCCAAACAGATCTGAAGGGAGCTTCTGTACTGACTGTTTAATGTCTTTGTGACTTTGATATTAAATTCCATTTCATTTTCAGTGAAAAAAGAGTTAATGGTAGTAGCTGGATTATAACTTATAAAAGATTAAATTATAAAAGTGGTATACCTTGTTATAATAGCAAGCTCTCAATAAATGGTAGACATTTCCTAGATGAACATAGAGAAACACTTGGGGGCTGGTAGCTCATGCCTGTAATCCTAGCTATGCAGGAGGCTGAGATATAATACTCAAAGTCAGATGGGGCAGGAAAAAAAGACACATCTCCAATCGATCAACAAAAAAGCCAGAATGGAGCTGTGGCTCAAGTGGAAGAGTGATAGCCTTGAACACAAAAAGCTCAGGGATAATCCCAGGCTCTCCGTTCAAGCACCAGTACCATCACTAAATACATAGACTGGTTCCAAGTTTGAGGCATAGGTGTGCTTTGAAGAATGTACAGTCAGAGAGTAAAAGGATTTCTGTAAGTTAGTAGCTGGTGACCTTTGTGTCCTGGTAGATATTTATTTAGTGTCTGGGGACAATTTACCACAACCAGTAAGTATTGTTGATGTTTTGTTGCTTGTATTTATTGAATTAGCATTTTTGTGGTTATCTTTGTGTTATAGCATACATTCTTCTCACAGCCATGCATCAATAACATCAGAGATTTGTAGGGGTATAAAATTTGAGACAGAAATGTTATTAGCTCTGAATTGCCAACACAAATGTAAACTGAGAAGAGTAATCCATTAAAAGGAGAAATTGCAAGTATGTACTATTGAAAAGCTGAGTTTAAATGATTTATTACATATGTATGTTGTTTGATAAGAAACTTTGTAAAAGTAGCTACAAGAACAATGATGTTTTCTTCAATGGCATTTCCACAGAATGTTTCAGGACATATTTTGTAAAACTAAGGAAATGGATTAAAAAAAATGACTACCACAGACCTTGTGTCCAGAAACCTAGACTTACTTGTGTAAACTTGGAAAATAAGTTAAATTCTAAAAGTTTTAATTTTCTCACTAGAAAGTTGGGGTAAGAAAATACTTAAATCTCTAGCAGGATATAAAATTAACCCCCAAAAATCAATGGCTTTTCTATATGCCAACAATGAGAAAAGTGTGGCTGAAATTAGGAAAGCAACTCCATTTGTAATAGCCCCACAAAAAATAAAATACCTAGGAATTAACTTAACCAAAGAAGTGAAGGACCTCTATGATGAAAACTTTAAAATCTTGAAAAAGGAAATCAACACAGAACTTAAAAAATGGCAAAACCTCCCATGCTCCTGGATTGGCAAGATTAACATCGTGAAAATGGCAATACTTCCCAAGGCTATCTACAAATTCAACGCGATACCTATCAAAATTCCACCCTCATTCTTCAAGGAAATAGAGGAGGCAATCCAAAAATTCATATGGAACAATAAAAGACCCCGAATAGCAAAAACGCTCCTCAACGGAAAGAACACTGCTGGAGGAATATCAATAACAAATTTCAAACTCTACTATAAAGCCATAGTAATCAAAACAGCTTGGTATTGGCATAAGAACAGACCTCAGGACCAATGGAATAGAATTGAAAACCCAGAAATGAACCTACAGACCTATAGCCATCTAATCTTCGATAAGGAAGCTAAAACAATAGAATGGAAGAAAGACAGCCTCTTCAGTAAATGGTCCTGGCAAAATTGGTTAACTACATGTAGAAAACTAAAGCTAGATCCTTATATATCACCCTGCACCAGAATCAACTCCAAATGGATCAAAGACCTTGAACTCAAAGCAGACACTCTGAAAACATTACAGGATGGAATAGGAGAAACCCTAGGTCTCCTTGGCTCAGGTCGAAATTTTCTGAATAGAGACCCGGAAGCACAACAAATCAAAGAAAGGTTGGACAAATGGGATTGCATAAGATTGCAGAGCTTCTGCAGGGCAAATGACATAGCTGGCAAGATCAATAGAAAGCCCACCGATTGGGAGAAGATCTTTACTAGCCATACAACGGACAAGGGTCTCATATCTAAAATATACTTGGAACTCAAAAAATTAAACCACCCAACAACAAATCCTCAAAGAAACAACTGCCCAATAAATAAGTGGGCGAAAGACTTAAAGAGAAGCTTCTCTGAAGAAGAAAGAAGGATGGCCAATAGACACATGAAGAAATGTTCAACATCCCTAGCCATAAAAGAAATGCAAATCAAAACAACATTGAGATATCACCTCACTCCAGTTAGAACAGCAAAAATCAAGAACTCTAATAACAACAGATGCTGGAGGGGATGTGGACAGAAAGGAACCTTACTTCATTGTTGGTGGGAATGTAAACTTGTTCAACCACTTTGGAAAGCAGTATGGAGGTTCCTCAAAAGACTTCACATAGATCTCCCCTATGATCCAGCAATCCCACTTTTGGGCATTTACCCAAATGTTTACAAACAAGACCACACTAAAGCTACCAGCACAACTATGTTTATTGCA